>NW_014557292.1:176150-259706 GCF_001313825.1 Dinoponera quadriceps | reverse complement strand
GGGGGGGGGGGAGGGTCGCAGAAGCGTGACTTTCGAAAGATCGGGAGCGTCGCGTCGTCCGGTCGTAGCCGAGCGTGGCGGATCTCGAGGAGTCGACGGACGACTGTTAAAAGCCCGCGTTCAGCGGATGCTACCGCGGGGCCGCGGTTATTGCGGCCCCGGTTGCACGCGAGCCCTCGGAGGAACGCATAATCAGACGCACGGGTTAGCGTGCGCGTGGCGAGGCGCTCGCATCTGGCTCGTAAGTGGCTCGATATTAACATAGAAGATAAGCGGAACGAGCGGCGGAGGGTATATCGCGGGAGTTAATAAGATAAGGCGAGTCGTCGCCGGTAATCTCTCCTTTATGAAGTTCGACGCGGAGGTGTTATCACCGCGCGGCGGCAATAATCACGCCACTTCGCATACGCGGGCTTAACGAGCATCGGTTTATGCCGCGGATCGGGCCGAACGGGTGGAACTACAAAGTAACCGCGATAAATAAATGATTTTCTTACTGACGACTCATCGTTGGCTGCGATCACAGCCTTCCACCTCCCCCCTTCCCCGCCGACGACGGTTCGCGATAAGTGCGCACCAAATTCGTTCGCGATAGACGCGTTCTTTATCGCCGGGTGGAATGTGAAATTAATGGGACTTTTCAATAAGATCAGAGCACGAAACAGGTCTCGTTTTATGGGCCTGCCAACGACGCAGATAGTGTCGCCGAGTGGGTGAGAAGAGTGTCCCGGGCATCCGGTGATCTGGTTAACGTTCCGCCGGGAGAGAGAGAGAGAGAGAGAGAGAGTCACCCGGCCGGGAGGTGCAGCGTGACGGCGTAGCGGCGAGCTTTGTTCTACGAACGAGCAGTCGCTTCTCTCACAGATCTCGCTCGGCTCGAAATGTATTAGACCGAATGTTCCCGGACAGGTTTTAGTAAATCAAGCGGGCGAAGTGAAAGCGTGGAAACGCGAGAGGGCTCCGGCACATCGAGCTGGCTTTAAATTTCCAAATGGTGATTCTGTTGTGATCTTTCAAGGGAGCAGTGTGCGCTACTAAGTGCTGCTACTTCCGGCAGAGACGTCTCTCTCCCCTCCTTTGGCTTGTCTGCCTCCGGCGAGGTGTGAAAAAACTCAGAATTCGATACTCGGCATCGGATCGGCGACGCACACGGTGATTCTGAATCTTGAAACACGGCGGCTCTTCGAAATCAATTTTCGGGCGAATCCCTTATCCTCCCGTCTCGAAAACGGAAGAAACGAGAGTTTACTTTGCAGAAACGCATTTGTCTTCCGAGGGAGGAGAGAACGAGTCTCTCCCGTGAATCTAATCACCGGCTGTTGCAGCGATGAATTATCTGTCAATTTTTTGAGAGGGGATGCGCAGATTATAAAATGTCTAAAGGGATATCTCAGTAAGAGATAATAACATATAAGATGCAATGAGGTATAAAGTTTACTTTCGCGGAGAACTCAGCAAAATGGAGAGGAATTACCTTCCGCTCTCGATTTCGAAGAAGGGAACGACGCAAGCAGCGTCGCCACGTGGCTCCGCAATTTTTCGAGAGAGCGCGTAATCCCGTAAGAACCCGGAAGAACGCGCGATCGCTGTACTTCGTGTGCAGATTCGTCCGACTCGCGGCAAATTGATACAAACGATCCGCCAGCTCGATCGCTCGCAATTTGATAAAACGCCCGGGAAGAGAAATGTTACGATAGCGGCGATACGCGCGACAGGAAAAGTTTGGTCGCGCGCGCGAAACGCGCCCCGTCAATGAGCGAAGCTTTCACGTGAGATTAAAGGATAAATAATTCCGCAAAATGAGCCGTTCGTAAGTCACTCGGCAGCCGTGCTCGACGTTAATAGAAGTTGTGCGGAAACACTTGGCGCCTCCGCCTCGAATTCGGAGCGAAGAAATTTCATCTCCCACCTCGCCCCTCATTCCAGAGACCACGTCAACCCCTGGTAATGTCGTTAAATAAAAGGGGTGAAACACGGTCTAAGTGCACGCGAGACGCAATTCATCACCGCGATAAGTGAATTTCTTCTAATCGCGTCGCGTTAAATCCGTTTCTTTCGTCGATTTCGAGCCCGTGCCCGCATAATATCCCAATATATCCGTCGAGGTTCTCCGAGTCTCGTTGATTGTTTTTATTAATTATTACATCGTATCACCAACGTGCGACACGTCACGACACGAGTGCGTCGGGAACGCGAAAAGTAGCGTACTCTCCAGGTGTTGTGACCTGAGAAATCGCGTTAATTAATCATCCCTGCGCAAGCCGAACGACACACACACACGCGCGCGCGCGCGCGCGTGCGATGTTTCCCCCGGCTGAAAATCCAACCTGTCGCGTTCGGCCGATCTGGAATGCATCACGCCAAATCGACGCNTTCGGAAAGGGGGGGGGGGGATAGTAACGTCGACCCCTGCGCGTGCAAGCGGAGATTTATGTTTGCAAAGTGCGCGCTCCGCGACAACAAGGGGAGACTCCAGCCGTGGCGGAGGGCGGACGGGAAAAATTGGTAGTCATCCCGTTTTTCCCGAGGGACGCGAGTTTGTGGGAACGCTGTGAGTGAGAGAAAGAGAAAGAGAGAGAGAGAGGGAGAGAAGCAGCGCTATGAACATCACTCTATTTCTGTACGGGGAGTACAGAACGGGACGAAAGAGGCGAAGGGCCCGTAGGATTGATGCATCCTTTGGCTTGAATTATCGCCGCGGGTCCTACGATCCTCCCCCTCCCTCCCCTTCCTCCTCCACTTTCCCTCCTTTCCCTCTTTACCGCGCGGTCCGTACTTTTTCCGCTTTTTTCCTCGTTTCCTTTTCGCGCCTCCTCCCCTTCTCCGGCCACCTCCAACAACGTCAAGTGTATCGTCTGTTTACACTCGTATCTTCAAAGACGGTGGCCGCTGAGCTATTTTACGAGAAGCATCCCTCGGCGGGAATACGCCTTGGGTGTACGCTTTAAGTGTCGGTTAAAATCGCGCTAGGCGCGCGGATCTTTACGCGCGTCGCGTTTTACATCGCGCCGAGCGCGCCTCGCGTGCTGCGATAACTAAGGTACTTACCGATAGCTGTGGGATAGGGCCCGAGAACGTGACCGACGTAGATCGCATGTCATGCGGGACGTCTGTGTACTCACCTGCAAAACAGAACAAAACGAAGATTTAAATATACCTGTCGAATATTCAGTTGCCTTTAATTTAAGTACCCGCTATATTCCGCTGGTATTTCACGCACGGGTGTGCGCGTTTTTTTGGATTTTAATGAAAAATCACAATAAAAAATTTCAGAATGTCGCGCACACCAAGTGCCGTATTTTCACTGGCGCATGGAGGGGCCTCCCGTAAGTTTGCTGTTTATCAGGCAAAATTACGTTTCTGTATTTATTATTTATTTCACTATCTATATAATAAATGTTAATTTGAAACGCACACACACACACACACATACACAAAGTTCAGGTAAATATATATACATAATATTACAATTACGAAAATAATGTTATCTTTTACTTTTTTTTTATTAATGCTATTTTCACGCATCAATTGATCTAATAGAGATATATAGATAATAGGAAGTATATAAGTGTTTGAACACGTGCATTATAAATTTTTTACCATTTTAAAACAAAATATTTTAAAAATATTTTAACCGAGTATTTTTAAAACAAAACGGTCATTAATTCTGAAATTTTAGTACATTAGCCTTTAATAGTACGGCAGTTTTACTTGATCCTTCGTTGGTTGCAATATTTTTTACCTATAAATAGTTGCAATATATTTCACGGATACATTAATTTTTATATTATTTTCCTCTGCTTCTTGAAACGATTTTCCTTCCACTAGCGCTTGATTAAAAAATCCGACACTAAAGTACGCAAAAAACAAGGAAGAACAGATTGACGAGTAAAAATCCGGTACTAAAGTACATAAAAAACAATGAAGAACAAGTTGACAAGTATTAGGATGGTATCTATTGGATATCGCGACTAATGGAGGCTTAAACCTCTTACACAAACGCAAGTATGTCAAATCAGGCGAAATTTGTTATATTATGAGGTTCCTATATACTCGCATACACTTGCATAGGAGTTTACAGTCAGATATCTCGAAAACGATCGACATTTCTACCGTACATTGCCGGTTCAATTAACTTTTGCATCATGTATATACATTGCAAGTTTATCTTATCCCTGTCAAACGCCCGGGCCATTTGAAATCTTAAATCCCCGTTTTGATAAGATACATCAGGCCAACCGGCGAGGTCCCCTTTCAACCGCAAATTGCCTCATCGATTCCCCGGCAACTGACAAAAATAAACTTTATAATCGCAACGAAAAGGAGATCGGTATGCATCGCTCGTTTGTGCGTTCCGTGGCAACGTGAATATTAAATAGGCTGCGCGGTGCCCGCCAGTACGTTTAAAGTGTCCGGTTTATGGGCGTACCTTGAGAAAAAGAATAGTCACGGAGAACGAGCGAGTACCGCGACCGGTAGTCGTTCACGTATGGGACGACGTTAACAAGTTAATGCCACGAGTGATTTAAGCAGCCAGGCTGCGAGAATTCGAGAGGCTTCGGGTTCTTCGCAGCGCGCGCCGACCGAGAGAACGCGCTCCGTCGGTGACCGAAGAAGACGCGGATAATAAAACCTACCGGCGGAGGTTTCGCGTGTATAATCTTTCTCCGCGTTACAGCGCGCGATGCCCATCGACAAACTCCGCCAACAATTAATCCGGCGGAGCAACAACGCGTGGAAGAGCGGGCCGTAACCCTACACCCAAAGACCCCCAGGTTCGAGGTTTGGAGAACACGAGCGGGCCAGGAGGAGCGAGACGGAGCTAGGTCTGATCTCGTATCATATTTCGTGTTATTCAAATGCCAACAATGCCATTAAAGGATTTATCCGGTAATCCTTTCCTCGGCAGTTGCCGGGAGGAGCCAACGGCGAGAACACCGAATGGCACATTGTGCGACGGACGAGTCCTGCTCCGGGACAAACGGAAACGCAAACAGCCACGGGACAATACGACTACGCCTATCTGCGAGCTTTGTTCTTGCCGATCAGGGCTAAGACCCCCGGTTAGCATCGGTTCTGCGCTCTCCTTCGCGGAAAGGAGGACGAGGAGGCGGGATCGCGCTTTCGGCGCCGATCTTCGCGACTTCGGACTTTACATTTCACCATTGGTCGTCGTATAAGCGAGTCTGTCGAGACGGGAATATGAGATTTTCTCGAATCTTAGCGATAAAATAAGCATTCGGAAACACGCACGATGTGTTTTACTGGTGTGATTAGACACCAGCTGTTGCGAAACACCCAGCATTCGGAAACATCACTCTTTGGCGTTCGCTTTCGCGTGCTTCGGTCGCTGAAGTCGTGTGCACACTGTGTGTGTTTCCGAGCGCTACCGAGAGATTGTAACAGACAGTGAAACGCACGCGCCGGTCTCCTTTTCCAGACTTTCAACATATGCGGAGTGCCGTATAATAACCGCTACCGGACAACTTTATCCTCCCATTAATTTGAAAAAAAAATTTGCGCCCAACATCCGGCGACGGTTCTTATTAGCTTATCATTTTTATGCCGAAAGAAAGTGCTGGAATTAAATAATCGTAATTACTTGTTCCTCGGCCCTCTTAGGCCGCAAGTAATAGTTTTTTATCAATTTAAATATATTTTGATGTTGTAGTAAATATTTCACTTCTTAATACAAACACCTTAATTCGCAAATGAATGACCGAATTGTTCGAAATTTAAGAGAATATTTATACACGTACTGGAATTATGTAACACTTATTTTCCACTGAAGAAACCTGGCGTTTTGAATTTCGATTTTTCCGTGAGTCCCGTAAATATTTTCTTTTTTAATAAAAATTCCGATATACTTAAGTATAATATATATAAAATTTATATAATATTAATATTATATAAATTTCATATTTGTCGGAATTGTTTTAACAAATATAAGTAAATGTCTAATTATACGATGGGAATATCATATTGTATATAGTTAATTGTATTTCTACTTTTGGTAAATATTTACCAAGAAGGAAAATCGCAGTAACGATATTACTTGAATCAAGTATTACTTGAATGTAGTACTTTTTTCTCTCAATATTCTGGTTGTTCGCCGTCAGAGACTTCGGCGTCCTTCTTACGAGCCGAATTCGGTTTTCACAAGCAGATTCTGTTCCCTTCGATCGGAATTTCGCTCGTTCATTTTGCCATGTTAATTCAACCGAACCTTTTTCCACCGTGTACAACGATGCCGTGGTAAACTTGTCTTATTTTATCGGACTCTTCCACGGTGAAGCCCGGTACAAAGTGTCCCGACACGGTACCCAAGTGAAGAAACGAATAGTGATCGAATTTGGATCTGCCATTATCTTCCCGCTTTTAGGAACGGTTCACTGCGTACGGTTTCCTGAGATGGATAGGAGACGACGGTCAGCCGGGGGGGATGAAGTCATCGCCGGTGGAGTATCCCCAGCACGGCCGTTGGCTCGGAAACAATCACATTATGTTTTGTACATCAACCCTCGCGACTGCGACGCCAGGCTCCCCTCCGGCTGACTGGACCGATGTAATGTAATGATCCCTTATTCCTTTAAGCCAGAAACAAATGAACGCCTGAACCCGGTTACTTTAATTAAGTCATTTTCAGCGTCAGGTAAGAGGCGGAGGCACTCTTGCGGAAGACTTTGAGGATCGTTAAAAATCTCCCGGAGCATCGGCTCGTTCATTAATCAAGGGGGGTCTGGGAAAGGACGGAAAAACGCGGCGCCAATCGTGGCGCCGATCGTTCCGATTGCGAACAACAGCACACGTGTGTATCTCGTATATAAGAAAGGAGAAGAAATCGTGAAGAAAACGTAAAAGGACAAAGAGGAGGAGCCGATGAATAACACAAGTCGTGCGCAAAACGGCCGTTGAATTTGTAATAAGTTCTGCTGAAGATGATGGGTTAGGTTAGGGGTCATTAAGTCGCGTTATTATAAATGCATTAAATACTCGGAGGCGATGGGATGAGTCAGAATCTCCAGCAGCAACGGGACGCCGGATTCTGCGAGGGTGGCAGGTGGCGCCAATTTTACGGGCCGACGGCTGTGACGGATGTAACGAGACGCAGAGCCTCGAGTCCGCCGCGTTCTGCGCGAACGTTCGTCACACGTGGCCGCTTCGCTGGGCACGATGTCACGGCGTGTTTTATGGGAAATACGGGGGTGTTGCGCGGAGAGAGCGACATTAAAAATCATCCCCCTTCGGGGGCCCATCTCTCGCATGCGCGAATGAACTCTCCGAATTTCTCGGAGAGCGGCCTCTCTCATTCTCAAATCTATCTCTTACCGTTTAATATTTCAGTTGATTTCTTAGATTATCTCATGGAAAAAGATTCATACGAATATGTGTTTTTTTTCTTTTTTTTCTCCATAAAACAACCTCAAAAATCAGTTTCAATCGGCGGAATATTGGACGGTACTTGGGAGAAACATTTTATATATTTTTCACGACGGCATAACAGAGCATTCGCCCTCTGGATGATTTTTCCCCGATGTGTGAAACGATGCGCCCCGTGCGCGTAAATATTCCGATCGATTGGACTCTCGTTCCCGTGGACAGTGGAATACATCGCTCACTTCGCAGTTTCGAGTGAACATGTTCACTTCACGATTCCGAGCGGTGAGAGTTCACTTCGTACGAGTGAGAAATCACTTCGAACGTTCCAACTCCGGCCCGTCACTCGGCTATCTCTCTTTTCTTCAGCGAAATCACGCCCCGAGAAATTTCGAGGGTACGCCTGTGCAAGTAAAAAGGCAAGAGAGTCGTACCGCTTCGTGACCGTGAATTAGAGTCTCCTCGGGAATTCCGAGCGCGCGCCAAAGTCACGCTGAAGTCGGATCTCCCGGTGATAAACGTACGGGGACGTTTTCCATTAGCGGTGTCGTTAATCATCGTCATCTGACGGTGCGCCAAGTGGCTCCATTTCACGACGTGAACCGATGTTGCGGCCTTATCGATCTCGGAGGATGAATCGTGGAGGCGCGCGTTCGTTCCTTCCTGGCTGCACTCGCGTGCACGTTATCGTCGCGGCCGGAGGAAGCCGGCCGGCCGCGTCGTTGACGGCTCCGCTACTCCGGCGCGAGCTATTGTGCCAGGTACACCGGCAATTTCCTAGGTGTTGTACCTAGTCAGGTAGGTATAGATGGTGCGCGTGGCTCATTAGCACTAATGAGTAATGAGTCGATGATTAGAGGAGGCGGTCCGGANTCCCCCCCCCACCCCCTTCCCTCGTCGTGCTCTTTTTCTATCTTCGCCTCGTCTTATTCGCGTCTCGTGTTCCTCTTGTTTTAAGACCTCTCCGTTCTGCCCGCAGCTCTCTTCTGGATCTTCGCATCGCGGCCCGGCTGACGTTAAAGTACGACTAGGATCCCGCCGGGGCCATGTTGACCGATATCATATTACCGGGTTATTTATCGGGACAGGTACGAGGAGAGAAATTCTTGGAAAATTTTCAGAAGACTCGTGTCCCGCTGATTTTCACGCGAACTCGCCGTTACGTTCGCTCCGGAAAGATTGTTACCGCTTTCACGGAAGGGGAGAGGCGCGCCTTGTAAAAAGTAGTCGTCTCATCTGGTGTCGTAAAGAGAATCGGCAAAGATAAAAGGCATTGTCGACTCGACCCGAGGCGTCGAGCTCGCGTCAAGATGCTCACCGTTTATTCGGCCGCGGCTTCTCTGATGCTCTCCCGTGCTGCTCTGATTAGGTCGTTAAGTTTGCTAATGCATCCATAAACCTCCCAATTTAATGAACGATGCCGAAGTGCCTCGTCCACGTGCACGATAAGGCAACCACGCGATTTACTCTCTCTCTCTCTCTCTCTCTCTCTCTCGCTCGCTCGCCTCTCGAGCGCCTCTCCCAATTTCACACAAAGTTGCATGCCGTTTTTATCGCGTTGCAGGTAAAAGTATAGAATCGAGAGGGAAAAGGAGAGAGAAATGAGCGCACCGAGAGACGGAATCCCGGAGAAAACGGGACGAAGGAAGGGGGGGNAAAACGGGACGAAGGAAGGGGGGGGGGGGAGGAGGAAGAGTAACGACCGTTCACGTGATAAGCACTGTTAACCAATAACCGTTAGACTATACCCTTCCAAGTTGCAACGTAAACTCGAGGTCAATATGACGCTTGACGTACATGCAATCCCGGGCCGGGCTTTCGCTCCCTTCACCGGATCTACGCGCGTAACTCCTCGCTGGTATCAGGCCCGGCGTGCATAAACACGAAGAGTCTATTTCACAGGATTGCTAAGCCGACTGTTAAGCTGAAATCTCCGACAACGGGGGGGATATCATTCGCGCTATCCGGGAGGCAGATCCGCGCGCTCCCATGTCGGCCGGATATCATTGAGTATATTTTCTAAACGACGATACGGGGATATCCGCGTGTACCAACGGTACACCCACAACGTAGCCGAGCGACGGGGAATAACCCGTAACCTTTGATCGGGAGTCGTTGCGACGTTGCGCTCGCTTCTTCCTGGTCAGCGCTCGCACGAGCTTAGTAGTAATAATATGAGGATACGCGCGAACGAGAAATTCGCCCGAGACGAGGGAGGACGGAGTTGCACGAGGAGGAAGCGAAGGAACAGAAGGAAAGCGGGCGATCGGACACGAGAGAGAGAGAGAGAGAGAGAGACTGAGTTTCGGGCCATGAAGTCGGTGTCCTGCGGCTAGTGTCAACGTTTGACTTTACGAGGGAGCTGGCAGGCATAAGAATGGGAGAAAGGCCGGAGCTCGCAGGGGTCCGCGAGGTACAATGGCCACCCGTCGCGGAGAGACCAGCCCCCTCGACTCCCGGACAAGTTAATGTTATTCCGCATCATCCTTGTATAGTTGCGTTTCTATTAAATAGACGTCAATCATCCGATCCGGCGAAGATTTATGCTTCCCATCGGTAGACAGGGTGGGCCCGAGCCGGAGAGACATGATTTTTAATAACGCGGTGCGCGCGTTGCATCGCGCGGGTCACGAGAGACGAGAGTTTTCTCTCGACAGCGAATCAAGCCGAGGAGACGGTTTTTCTCCGAGACATTCTCTCTCTCTTTCTCTCGATGAATCGAAGAAGAATTCTCTCGATCGCGACAAACCATTTCCTCCTGCGAACTAATTGTTATCGGTGCGGTTTGCGAGGCCATGTGTTGTCAAGCAAGACGCCAGCAGTCTCCGTCCGCGAACACGCAATTTTGCAATTGTTTTAGAATTATTTCGCTATTTTTTTTCTCGTAAATTTATTTAACTACTTATTCAGTTTTCTGGATATTCTCATACTATGCTCCGTGTTCCCTTAAATTGATCTACCGGATCTCAAGAAGCTGGCGTTTATGATCTTTCTTTCATCATGTACATTAAAGGGAGAGATTTCCCTTAATAGAGGTTATTATTGTTATTATGATTTTTATTAAATACCATTCTCGCCTTTGTATATATAAGAGACGCACAAAAGTAGAAAGATATCCGGAGGAATGTTCCGCGTGCAATCCGGCGGAAAACGACAGATTAACCCTTCTCCGATCGAGATCTTTTTGAGATGCGCGCCGTCACCGATCGGGGTATCTCTTGAGAAGCATTACTTCCGACCCTTTTCCTTTTTCCAAGAGAGTAACCTGATCCTGTTATTCGCACGGCAGAACTCACGAGTCGCCGTACAAGATGTGGCCTTCCCTCTTTTTTTTTTTACTCGCGCTGTTTCCCTCCGAGTATAATATGCGTGAAGATGATCGGGTGGAAGATAAGTGAATCCCTTGGGTTACCGAGTCAAGCAGGTATTGAGAATGCACCGACAACGTACGGAGCGCATATCATCAGTAGCCAGGAACGGTGTCGTAAAAGAAGAGTGCGAGTACAGCGAGCGGGTAGCGTTCGCGTAATTTTCCCCTCGGGCGGAAACTTGAGAATCGAAAAATTCAACGTGAACTCGACGACTCGAGCGATCTCGAGCAACTTTTCGAACGGTGAAAATGAGAAACTTTTCGCGTTAATTTTTTCGCTTGGAGATCAACGACGGTGGAAAAAGCGGAAGTCCGGTAAAAATTTCGATATTCTTCGGCACTGGTATTCCTGCGACTGAACAGAAACCGGATGTAAACTTGATGACAAGAAGTGACGTATCTGTTGCCGCAAATAGGAGAGCATTCGTGGCAACATTCAATTATATTGAAACTCGGTTGAGACAATTGAGAGCAATTGATTCGACGGGAATCTTTCTTTTCCGGCGATCGAATTTTCCGTCCGTTCTTTGGACGACGGAAAATCCAGTTGCACCAACGGAATTTTTCCCATACATGTAGCATATTCCCATTTGCACTCACAAACCAGAGTTAGTTATTTATGTTTGTCTATATATAACCTTTGAAAAAAAAATTAGTATGATATCCCAATCCAAAATATTTAATCTAAGTTCAGCGATTTTACTTTCCGCATATCTCACTCTGCGATCGCGAATCGTGAAAAAATTCACGCGGAATCAGGATGAGCGGAAAGTGACGAAATGACAAATTCCGCTGGAAATTACACGATCGCTGCCTTGAGCCATCTTGGCTGGAGTACGTCGTCACACTGAGAGAGATGTCGCTAAAGTTTCGTCATTTTTGGCCTCGCTGCATCTTCCGGTTTTAAGAGAAAAAAAGATTTCCCTTACTATAATCCTATCATTTACGCAATTCTAGTTACAAACTTTTTTCTCAGCGCG
Organism: Dinoponera quadriceps; assembly: GCF_001313825.1. NCBI lineage: Eukaryota > Metazoa > Arthropoda > Insecta > Hymenoptera > Formicidae > Dinoponera > Dinoponera quadriceps. The sequence continues at coordinate 247,979 of NW_014557292.1, read as the reverse complement.
TGACGTCAGAAACCGAGTAGGTGGATCGGAGTGGAGTTCGCTCTTCCGCCAACGGCAACGGGCGATTTCTCTCGGCGATGAGCCACGTCGGGAGGCGTCGTTGGGAAATCGACCGGTGAATTGAAAAGATCGATTCGTCAAGTGAGGAAGACGAAGGAGCTGGCGACGGCACACTCGGCGAATAGCGGTTTCTTCACATACGACTCACACCGGCGTAAAAGTCGGCGTCCTTTTCCACGGTGAAAAACTTAACTAATACCGGAGATCAGGGGGCCCCGAATTCGCCTGCCGCCAGTTTTTTTCCCCCGAATGCAAGGTGTTGCGATCGGGCCGATTCTTCGCTCCCATCGTCACGGAGTACAACTGCTGGAGTCTGGCGGAGAAGGACTACCAGGTGACGGCGGCGCCTCGGACCACATCCATCTTCATGCGCGGGGCCTGTTTGGGCCCGTCCCTTCGGCCTTCTATCCTCGCGCGGCCCTCGAAACACGAGGAGTCCGGCAAGAAGGAGAGGAACGTCGGGCGCGAGGGAAAGAAAAAGACACGAGAACGGGCTCGAGCTCGCTAGTTATTTATTAGGGGGTCCTCGTTAAGGTCCATCCGAGTCCACGGGCCCGTGGATACGGAGAGCTGTCACACCCGCGTTATCTGACCGACCGCATTGTTTTAATCTCCCACCAAAGCGACGCCGTCGCGTCGTCGTCGTCGTCGTTGTCGACCCTTCTTTCTCGTTTCCTTCCTTCGGCTTTTCCTTTTCTACGACGCGACTTACATCGTCGCGGTTAACCTGCGCGAAGCTTCTCTCTCTCTCTCTCTCTCTCTCTCTCTCTCGCCATCTCATCCTCGTCGTCCACGACGGACCGATAACCGGCGAACTCTTTCCTCTCGTGAGATACCATCGTGCAGCGGCGGTTTCTGGTCGGAAACATCGGTGGCAGGCAAAGATGCGGCCTGTTGTCTGCTACGGAGATTGATTACGTCGCCATCCGGGAATTAAATAAGCCACGCGATGGTTTCATCCGTCGGCGACGTGGCGGGTCTGCTCACGGTATCCTCCCCGGCTAATTCTATCATGGGGATTTAGGGTTCGCCGCGATATTCGAGCGTCCACGTTCGACTCGGCCGCGGTACCAGCTAAAGGGACGTCGAAGTCGATCACGAATTTGATATGCCTTGATAACGCACGGACGATCTTCAAAATGTTTCGTCATATAAATACCGATACGATCATGCTACTTTTTTTTCGTATTTTTCGTATAGTCGTATATATATGGCGTCAGTATCATTCCTTAGACGGAAAATGGTATGATTTTCAGTCGTTATGCGTAATCTATAAAGTTGAAAATCGCATAAGGAACTCTAATTATAATAATAGGTTTATAACGGCTTTTTACTATAAACGTTTTGACTTTATGTTTACATATTTAAGACTAAAAATTGCATAATCTTCGATCTATGGAATGATACAATATATGTGACGCCCTATATACAGTTGATCTTATGTAAATATAAGTGTAATATAAATGTAAATATGATGAATATGCCTTATTTTTATCGTATCTAATAGAAAGTCTAACTTGGATACATAATAATTTTTTGCAGACCTTTGTATCTTTTCAGACCTTTACATTTAATTGAAAGAGTATAAAAATGTTCCTTGAAGTTTCCCTGATTGGAGCATTGATACGTTCGGTACATATAAGCTGCAGAATTTTTGTATTAGGTTAATATTTGCGCTAATTGGCAGTGAAAAATATCAATTTAAAAATTTTCAATCGTCTTCGTCGTATATTAAACAATCGCTCCAATTTTCGCGCGTATTTTCATTGTGTAAAAGAATTATATGTATAATTCCGTGCAGCCAATGTGCAACGTGAACTTTGACGGAAGAAGTCAGTATTTCGCCAACAAAGTTTTCGAGTTTGATCGCGCTAAAGATTTAATTACAGAAAAATAATTTCTTATTGAGAGAGGCTCCGCGCTACGCGTGATGGAATAATTTATTTCGGTTTACTTTTATCTCTCCGCCTCACACACACACACACACTCTCTCGCTGCTCGTAAAAGAATTTCAACAACGCGAATGTTCTCATGGTCCTTTTCGTCGCGCTGCAAGATGCCTCGCTCGATTGCGAACTTTATACGTGTAATAAACTGATTTTTGCGAGTCACTCTCGAGATAGCCGGAAGAAGAAACGCAAAGAACACCACGCTCAATATACGCTTAATCGGCCATTGATAATGGTTTAATAGCTGATTAATGGTTTTACGAGGGGGAGTTAGGTGATGTTTCGCGAAACGTCCGGGAATCGGTGCTTATCGTTATCGCAGGCTCGTGCCTACGTGGTCGAGTGGCCTCGGACGAGAGAAGCGAGAGGTAATGGGCAATATCAAAGTGAAACAGATGACGGTGGCTGTTTACCCCGAAACCTCGAGATCGCTGCACATTATATGGACGTAATATACAGCTTACGGTATATCACACCAGGGACGCGGACGTTTATGAGCGTGGCTGAAGGCGTCTTTTGTAGGACAACGACGGGTACAATGTCAGGTGTCCCAGCGGTACCGTGCACGTGGGTTTCCACGCCGCGCTCGTCTACCTTACTCGGGCCGTCCACCCACACACCCCTATCGCCAACGCGATCGCCATCCGAGAGACGCCACTGTGCCGCATCGACGGCATCGTCGCGTCCCACCGACCTGCTCGCTCCGCAAATCCCGACGAATCAGGCGAACCTTTTAATTGCTCGACGTGTTCGCAGCTCCGATAAAACAGTGAATAGCTTACTTTCGAAATGTGAGGAAGAGACACGGTAAAGCCGCGGCCATTCGTCCTAGTTGAAACTTCGATGCTACCTGGACGTTCTTAAGGAGAGTTCGCGTCTATCCAGATCGCCCATAGACATAGCGAGGATTTATTTTGATGATGCTAACGACACTTGTCCACCTCTCTCTGTCTCTCTCTCTCTCTTCAACCTTGAATTCTATAAATTTAATTTCGATACTACCTTGAGTATTTTGACCACTGCTGTCAGTGTAATCCGGGTATTATTTCGATATTCAGATTAATATCTGCGGGTTTGGAATCTCTCAGGTTAATCAGGGTACCCGGATATTCGTGGATACTTTACTCGGGTACTCGGATATCCATACGAGTATGCACGGATGTTACTTCAGCCATGCAAGCCGTAGAAAAAAATCTCAGTTCCTGCAATTGAATAGGAACTAAGGAAAAATTTCAATGATAAAAACTGAAAATTCGATGACAAGATATGGTACGAAAAACTCCAATAATGCTTCCCATTTTCGGTTCGAGTATTTCAGTTAGGGCGTATCGCATCTACATTTTTTTTGTACTGTGACTGTTAGTTTAGCGAAGAATCGGCTAATTGCCAGTCACATTAAGTGCAACAATAATACGCACAGAATGCACGTATGCAGTATTACTGTTGCACATAATGTGGCTGAGTTGCCGATTCTTCTGAAAACCGACAGCCGTAATACAAAAATACGTAGATATGCCCGATAAAATACTTTAATCGGAACTGAAGGGAATTATTGGATACTGGCATTATATGTTCATGTGAACATTCAGCTGTATCAGAACTCGATTGAAATAACTGACTAGAAGCAATTGATTAACAAAGAGACCACGCAAAATTGGAAACTCAAATGTGAATTAAACTTTAATAATTAATATTTGATAGATAAGAATTTACAATATATTCGTTTGTTATTTGTTACTGTTAGAAAAAACAATTTTCTAACATTTGAAATTAATTATATACTCAGTTACCCGGCTATCCGCATAATATCTAGATAATTTCGAGATATTTAAGTATCTCTGGGTAGTCAAAATGAATATTTAAGTATCTTTCAGTAGTCAAAATTAATATTATTAAAATGCTCTTTCGGTTTTTCCAATATTAATTTCACAAAATCATTCAAAACGACATATTTTGACGCTAAAACAGCGAAAATGGAAATTTGAGACATCATCATGGTCAAAGTGAGAGAGTAAATTATAATATTAGAATTTAAATTGTGTGAACCTATCTTACCGTCTCAGCTCCTATTGTGTTGTATAATTAACACTTAAACTGCTAAGCTAACCATGTATGCGTTATGCGTGAGTTTCTACAGGGTTCCCGTCATTCTATATAGGTGACGGAAATTTTGGAATAATTTGAAAAAAAAAAATGAATTATTTAGAGAGATATTGAATGAAAACACAATAAAAAATATTATTTACATAACACACACACACACACACACACATATATATATATATATATAATTATAATAAATATTTTTAATATGCTAATGTAATAACAGCAGTGTATATGGATTTTTTTCCAAAATACCACGAAAAATATAGGCAAGTTTGATCATTTTATAAAAAATATATAATATTAGTTTTGTTTTTCTATAATTAATTTATATACCAATATTAATATATATATATATATATTAATTAAAGTGTTTAGTTCTTCCATAATTAATATATATATTAATGTTAATATATGTATTAATTATAGAAAAACAAAATTAATATTATATACTTGTTATAAAATGATGAAACTCGCCTATATTTTTCGTGGTATTTTGTAAAAAAACTCCATATACATCGCTGTTATTTACATTAGTACATTAAAAATATTTACATAAAATAACATATGAGATATGAAATGTGTACAGAAAGACAGAAATAGGTATCATTAACTTTTCATTGGACGCATGGTTCGCTATGTATTCTGATTTTGTATATACGCTCGCGCACTTTGCGCCCCGTGGACTTTGCTCTCGGGGCTATCTGGACAGGCCGAGTATTAAAGGTTCAGCGCGTAAGGTGAACATTTCGATTCGTGCGTCCTCCGTTTCGGCGTGGACGTTCGATCCGCGGGTGTACGTCACGTTTACGGTCGGAGTTGCGTATCGAACAGTGCGTCACGCTGATTCCCTCAAGCGGTACCACGGTCGTTACGTCAGGCCCGAACGACGCGCGCGTGCTCCTCTCTTCACCTCGGCCTCGGGACGCTCTTCGTCCGAGACTGGCGCCCATTTCGAGGCCCGTTCCTGTTTCCAGGCCGCGGAAACCGGAGATATGTCGAGCTGAGTCTAGCGGCGAGAACCCTTCGCCGCCGATGCCTACCTACCTGTTCCAGGCCGGGAATGTTTCACGGTAATGGCCCGCGGAGAAGACCGCGCGCAAATCGAGGCGAAAACAAGACCCTCGTCGGGGAGAGAGAGTACGTCCCCCTCTCTCTCTCTCTCTCTCTCGGGCTCTTCACCGCTCTCTCGGAGTGCGGAAAACATGGTTTAAGGTACGGCGGGATTCAGTTGTACCGTACAAGGGTCTCGCGCGCGTCTCTGACCCTGCGCGCGCCCAGGACGGGGCCGTGGGCATCCTCGCGTTGCGAACCGGGCACGAATATATTTCCACGGCGCGGTGGAATACGACGGTGCATAATCGTCCGTTGCGGTAACTCGCACGGGATACGGTGTCGGTCGCGCGACCGGCTTTACTTCGGGCCGTTTCGTTCGAGGAATTAATATAATACCTCCTCCTCCTCCTCCTTCGATCCGCGGCGGAGCGGGCGGACGCAATTTACTTGGTTTTCGCGCGACGAAGATACATGCCTCGATGGCGGGATTAGGAGCTGCCTCACGGTAAATTAAACGTAATGACGCGCCGGTGCGTATATATCAGGATTTTTGCCCGGATAGAGTTGCGCGCATAATTTCCCGTCATCACGCGGGGGAGAGGGGGGAAGTATCGCATTCCGCACGGGGCTTGGAAATGTTCGACGATGCTGCTCCGAGGGTTCACGGGAGTCCCCGTTAAGGCCCGAGTTGACCGAGTCGAAGCTGCACTTGAGACTCGCCGGAAACTCGGTCGGTTTTCCGCCGTTAATTATTTAATTCCACAGCGACGGCAGCGACGACACGGCGGATTGAAACTTCCGCTTGTTGTCGTGAAGTTTTGCAAGCGAGTCCTCGAGTCCGGTAGTCACGGTAACAACGACCAAACTTATACCGAACACTTCTTCGCGTTTCTTCGCGCGGCCTATCTCGATATCGGAGTTCAAGGTCGACGAATAAATCAACCGTACCGGCAAGAAAACCAGTCGCGATTCGTGCAATGATACTACTCACGCACGCCATTAATAATCCGTATAATTAATGATCGGCCACGGTCATTTTTAAACGTAATTTCTCCGGACCGTTACGCACGCACACACGCGCGATGTCGATAGACACACGGCATCGATCACGGGTGCGATCGATACAGAACTCTCGGCGAGGATAATAGATGCATTCATCAGTAATCGTTCATGGGACAGCGCGGCTTCGCCTCGAGCGAGACGAGAATCGTCGAGGAGAAACATATTGTTGGAAATGATACGTCGCTTATTAACGCGAACACGTTGAGACAGATATGAAACGGCATATCTTCGGCTGTAGTTTAAACGAACGGGCGAGTTTATCGCCGCGACGAGAGCGAAGTAAACCGGGCCAAAGTCAATTGAGGAGGGCAAAAATGTTTGAGTCTGCGAAAAGCCGGTAAAGTTTTACTCTTAACTTAATGAACGATTCTTTTGCAGAGTATTTACACTATGAGGATAAATCAATAATTATCCGCAATCTATTTATAAAATTTATTACGAGAACAGAAGACAATATTTACAANGATTCCCCCCCCCCCCAAAAAAAATGCACTTAGTTCAATGTATCGCATAAATTTCTTTATTCCCTCGAAAAATGTACCGCCAATCCACATAAATTTATTACACAAGCGCGTATAATTATTGACTCACTCTCGTATATATTAACGGTAAAAATATATTTAACAAATGAAGAGATATTAACACGCGGAGCTGGCGCAGACCCGTGGTTTATATCCATCCGTAGTTTACAGGTAGGTATAACACAAGAACAAATAGAGATATGACTTTTTTTTTATTAAACAGTATTATAAATTTTCAACGGATCTGAATTAGATCCAGTATTATTGATTTAAATTCGATGAAAGTGTGGAAAGGGCTGTGAGGATCGAGCGCAGGTTGTTAATACGATTAAATTTATATGGGAGGACCAATATGTTTACGCCAAACCGATCCTGTATTGCAATTGCTAATTAAAACTCCAAATCCCCAATAATTAATAGTGTGTTAATTGACTTCCTAACAAGTCGTGAAAAACACCGTCCCAGCTATTTCTCGCAACTTGTTAGAGAGCCAATTAACGCATTATTAATTAATTAATTATTGAGGATTTGGAGTTTTAATTAATAATCGGCAGTCGGCAGTCTGAAGGGAGATTCTCCGCGTACGATTAAAAAAGTTGGGTAATGCCGTCAACGCGTGTGGTAACACTGTCATACATCACTGTCTGTCATTCGTGCTGTCGAACATATTGTCTTCCCATATAAATTTAATCGCACCAACAACCCGCGTTCGGTTCTTATAGGCCTTTCTTTCATTCCATTGTAGATCTCACAGCTTGATATTATTCGATTTGTTATTGTTTAAATTCTATCGCAATGAGAAGCACTTTATTTCAACAATGTTTTTGCTTTTTGCTGCCATTTTAGGATTTACTAAATTTGTTTTTCCTTCAGTCCGATCTATGCGGGTAGATTGAAAACTTTCCGGAATCGCCGCTAAGTGGTTGCTTTACCCCCAACTATTTTTATGTCGTTGTATTGGCGACTCTCTTAGACGAATTGACTGTAAAAGTTAAGTCGGTCTGTCAAATAGGTCAGGTTTTGACAAGCATTCGAGTCAAGCAACTTTGTGCGTTTCCCGTATAAAAACGAAATTCGAACGGTCATCAGATGTTTCCACTTGGAGGAAAAAATCGCATCAAATCGAGGTCAGATGCTGTTCTTGGGGATTCGTCACCTTCGTTTTCTACAGTTTCTGAGCTTTCGGGTTTCGGAATCCAAGCGCGGCCGCACGCACACAAGTGACGAGCGGGACGTCCGAAAACGGCTACCAGAAACTGTGGATAAAATCCACGACGTGATTTTGGCAGATCGCCGAATAAAAGTGCGTGAAATCGGAGAGAGCCGTGGGCGTCTCTTGTCAACGAGTAATTCATATTTCACATAATGAATTGGATTTAAGAAAACTTTCCGCAAGATGGGTGTCGCATTTGCTCGATCCGGAGCGAAAACGCATCCGAGCCTGAACTTCGGCCGATCGTTTGGAAATGATTTCCGAGGAATCTAACGGATTTCAAGAGACGATTCATGACCATGGATGAAATCTGATTTGCAAGCACACACCAAAAGCAGCGCTGCAATCAAAACACCGAATCGGTTCCGCTTACCTCAATCGAAAACGTCAATTGGATCAATCGCGTCCCTCCAAAATCATCATCGCAAACACCGCGGAATCGACTCGGGATAATCGAGTCTCAGGTATATTTTTCTCGCTGATATGCGATATAAACAGCCTGGGAAGGGATTTTTCGCAATCGATCGATTCCCTTGTCTGCGAGTGACGAGTGAAATTTCACCGAGCATTCGCGAGTCCGAGAGACATTTTCGCCTCTCTCGAGGTCGGAATATGACCCCGCGGCTCGATCACATCGTTACGTAATAAACATATCAATAGGAGGATTTTTAAACGTCGAAAGAAGCGGAGGATCTCGGGGGGCGCCAGTGATAGAGCCCGGTGGAGATACTCTCCGTCTTTCTCCGGTCTCGTCGTGCTTCGGCATTATGATCGCGGCGTCTGAGACCGCGGGGGGCGCCGGCGCCGGTGCGTAAAATCTCTGCGTTATGAGCCTCCTCTCGCTGCGCGCACAGCGAGACCCTCACGCTGTCGGGCCCGGCAACGTCTCCGCCACCTCGCCTCCGCGCCACGTTGGAAGACATTCCGCTTTCTCTCTCTCTCTCTCTCTTCCGTGGCTTTTGTTTTAAGGTATCCCGGATCTACCACGAGCGTGATAAATGGTACCCTTTGGGACCGGATCAATCGATAAAGCTCTCGCATGCAACCGCGCGGCGACACGTTCCGATCGCCGCGACAGAATCCGCCTCGGCGAGATCGGCTCGCCAGATTGGCGTCGGACGAGCGAAGTGGACGTCCGCCTCGGCCGCGTCCTCGGCCGTTTTCCATTTTGGCGGCCGTGCGCCGAGGGAGGGTGATTTGCACTTGCTGCTTGGGAGGTACGTTTCGATGGTGGTAGAGTGCGCCCCGATGCTTACCCGACAGGCACGAGCGGACACGTAGGCAGCAACGTCTCGAGGAATCGAGATCCGATGCTGGCCGATTCGATTTTTGCGCTGCCTATAACATCTTGCCTTGCCCCGGCCGGGGTATAGCGTTTTAGGGGTAGGCACGTCGGTGTGCGTTTGTGCGTGAACTCGCCGGCGAGCTCGTGTGCGTACCGGGGGGAGGTATAATTGAATGTTTTGTATAATTAACCTGCGCCATAACTCAACGTACGTCGCGCCTCCAGCCGCGGGCCAGGCCTGCCTTCTTTTCCACGCACGCACCTCCACTCGCGCCGAAGGTATTTGTGTATTCACGGATGCGCCCGCTCACAATGTGGTGTTGCGGGAGACACACCGCTCCTTCAAATACCATTAAAAACAAACATTGTAACGACATGCGGACCCGATGCGCATGAATAAAGATGCCGCGACCCGTTCGCGTTCGGCTCTACCGAATATGCGCGGTAACGTGAGACGCGGTTCGCCGTCGCATCGCGACGCGGCGGGAGCGAAACCGCGAAATGCCGAGCTCGAAGACCTCGGCCTCGTAAGAATCGCTCAAATAGAGCGGGGGTGAATTAAAAAGAAGGAGAGAAAAGAAAGGCGAGAATGCCGATTAAGTGTAATTGGGCGTAAAAGTTAGGTCGGATTTATTCGACTGGGAACGAACTGAAACTGCGTTTCTTGGCCGGAGAAAAGGGAATTTCTGGCGTTGTTACTCTCTCGAAATTTCTGGGAATGAAATCTCCCGAAAAGTGAAAGTGACCGCCGACTCGCTCGAATTCGAGCGACTTTTTTTCAAGTGAATTTCCGAGTATTTTCACTCGAAATCGAGGAATTAATTTTACGTATTCCACCTTCGCAGATATATATCTATATGTATTCACTCTGATCGGTCGAGAAGCATTTACAGTTTTTCGGCTCGAAGCTGGAAGAAAGTATAGTCGAAGCCGAAAATAACTATAATTAAGGACAGAATTCGCTCGGGGTTTGAATAAAACATTCACGCTTGCGGTCTCAACTGGCGATATTTTCACTATCCTTTCGAGCAAAAATGCTGCCGCTTTTCACTCGTTTTCAATGACATTTCACTTCAAAAAGCGTTCAGAGAGCACGAACCAAATTCGTACAACCGGGAGAATTCTGTTTCCTTCGACCAAGGCGCGCTCGATTTATTCATCGTCAGGTAAATTCAGCCCGGAACATTTTCTCCACGTAAACAACGTCCACGTCGCAGACACGGAACGCACCGTAATTGTGACGAACAAGGCAGCCGGGGTGCATTGCGTAGCGAATTGATTCATGGCTCAAAAAACTGATTTCATATGTTTGCATGAACAGCGTGTCGAAAGTAAGGTCGAAGAATAGCGTCCCCTCTCCCGTCGATTCGTCTGGTCAGCTAACAACCGGATAATCGTTGCCGTAGGACCCGAGACGTCGGCCTCTCGTAACCGGCATCTCCGCAAAATCCAACAAAACCTCCACGCCGGTGCCGTTTACACCGTTCCGTACTAAACGGCCACGAAGCGAGTCCCATAACATTCGAACGGTATTCAACCTCGTGCCATTCGTACGGTCAACTGTGAATAAACGCTTCTTTCTTCGCTCGCCCGCTCGCCTAACACGCTACCTCCCNCCCCCCCCATCGCACTCATAACCGTGATTTGCACGTATCAAATATTAATTCGTCGTTTTATAAGCACACAGTCGGTCACACACGGATAATCTGGTCTAACGAGAATTAATCGGAGGCAAGGCGCACAATGAGCCACGCCGTTCGTTCAGCGTCGACGCGAGCTGCGAACTCGTGCCTCTCCTTTTCGTGCAACGTTGTCGCATAATGCGTGGAAATTAATAGGGACCAATTGATTATTTTATATTAACACCGACCGCCCACGGTGATTCGAAGGTAAAGGTTTTTGAAACAAGAAGAGTTCGCGTCGCTAAAATCGTCAGGATCTCTTGATAAAAATGATTTCTTTTTTTATCAGATATGTGCCAATTGTTTTTTTATTACATTTTTTATACATACTTTTTTTTATGAAACACGTTTTCTCTCGAAAAAAAGGTAAGTATTTTTAAGAGATTCGAAACGTTTATATCATTTTTCTGTTTTCAGATAAATATACAAAATAGCTTGATTTTCTCATTAATAGTTTCTTTCAAACGATACGCTGTTCGTTCTCTTACAGTACTTTTGAATATGAAAGATATTCACGAGCCAGTCGAAAATGAAGCGATCAGGGAAGTTTTCAGTGAGTTGGGAGGAAGCCAATTACGGCCCACCGGAGCGTTCCGGACCGATCTGGAAGATTGCTTTCTGTACGTTTGCTCGCTGTTGCATCGCGGTGCGTTCATCAATTGGAAGCTTCCCGCAAGTTTCCCGCACGCTACCTTGACGTGTAATTATTCGCAAACACTTCCCTGAGTGAAAATTTTCGTTCCGGCACCATGAAGATACATTATATAAGCATAAGTTACAAGGATATCGTCGTAGGCGGTGGACTCACCGCTTGCCGATCCGCTCATCGAGCTTAAGCAGCGTCGAACGCGGCTCGAAGGTGGTGACCCGGCCGCCAATAATTGTTTTTCTTTGTGCATGCATGATATACTGAATAAACTGACTGACCGCTCACAGAAAGCTGCGCGAAGATTTGTGTGCATCTCATCCGAACGCTCTAAGTGAATCATAATCAACTTCCAGTAAGCTACTTCCGCTTCGCGGTCGCTTACGTCAGGTTTAGAATATTTTTCCACACAGTTCATCGGACATTTGAACGCATGCTTGTCGCACGTTCCTCAAAACTTCATTTTCGACTGAGTAGCCAAGATTTTAGTCGGGGGAGGGAGGCAAAAATTTATCTTCACAGAAAGGAAACTTATTAGCATATTTATATTGAAACCGGTCTTCGCGGATTTTCAGTAAACTTCCTTAATATTTCGTCTTCCGGCTTTTTTCTTTTTAGCGTCCGCTATTTTTTTTTGTGTACATTTATGTAGCATATATAGTCAATTAAGGCGATTTTCTGACATAATTGACCACAACTAGATTTTTGCACTTTGCAACGTAACTAAAAACCTTTTAATAGTGCTCGTTGTGCACGATCGGACCAAGGAAATACGCAGGACATGTAGCTGGGAAGAAAGTTTCAGCTTCTTTTAATACCTCCGCTAGTTCCAGTTCTTTCTGAAAATTCTGAAAATTATATCGCAGACAATGCAGGCACTGACATCTAATGATGAAATTGAAAAATTTTTATTACGTTCATTTTTATAAAGCATTTACTAATACTCGGTCATTAGTTTTTAATTACATAACATGTACTATATCCTTTTTTTAAATATAGATTGTAATGCATCGGTTAAATTTCTTTACTTTTACGATTATTATTTAATTTAATTATGTCTCTGCTTAAATTTAGAAGTGGGCAAGCCCTCCCCCCTCCCCTCCTTTGGTTGCGCCTATGAGGTTACTACATCATTTAGTCGAAGATTTTTATTTTCCGATCCTTTTTAAACTCGAGAGAAAGCCCAATGGGACATATACGGAGATGTTATACAAAAAATAGGTCAATAGGTACTTTTTAAAGTCGCACAAAAACTCAGACGAGTATAATATATTTTGTGGGAGTAAATATTGTGACGATTATTACAACTTTAGTCATCTGCTCAGAAACTCCTTTTCAGAAATTTGCGTGTTTTATATTTTGTGGGAGTAAATATTGTGACGATTATTACAACTTTAGTCATCTGCTCAGAAACTCCTTTTCAGAAATTTGCGTAATCTTTATCAAACTATCAGCAAGAAAACATTTTTCCATCGTAAAGTTAAGCTTATTTCAACTACAAATCTGATTATTACATCTTACTTCAAAAATAAAAAAAAAAAACGATAAAATATGAAATTGTTTACTTGGAGAGACGTGCTCTTTTGACGTATTAAATATAATATATACAAATATTACAACCACTATTTAAATTAATATTATATTTAGCCTAGATTTGGCAGCGCGACAAATGTGACGAAAAGTTACCTCTGAGTGAGCGATATTTTTAGCATTACATTTACGAGAAATGATAAAAGAATGATAAAAGAAGAGAAGGATGATAAAGGGGATGATGAATGATAACGATTAATGCTCCCTTGACTATAGAACATCATAAAACTGCGTTTGCATCGATGCCTGAAGTGAGACTCGAGAAAAAAGTGGTTTTGGCGAAGAAATGGTTAGATCACTGCGGCGACGGTGACGTTACGGGGTGGGAAAACGTGCAGATGTTCAAGGAGACTCTGTACGTTTGTCCATATATTTATGAAATTACGAATCGCGCTTACGGTAATGGTTCGCATTCCGTTGCCCGCTTTCTCACTCTCTGCCTCCGGTCACGCGACCGTAATCAACCGTATCATTATCTACACGGAGCTTGCGAAACGCGCATGCGATAGTTTATAAATTATTTCACGCACGCTCACACAAATTATCGATAATTACGTGTTATTAATCGATCATTCGTTTAGATTTATACGGTGCCTCGCTGTTTTACGATTTAATCGATCTCGCCGCAGACATATGCGCGCATGTTTCGCGCCAGCGAAAACATTGTTGTCTCGTCGTCGGCCGATTCGAGAGCATCTCCGTTCCTCTCGCGAGAATTGAATCGTGCCGGCTGCGTCCTCGTGTACGGCCGACTCGCTTGAAAAGTACGAGTTTCGTTTACAAAAGCCCTAAGTGCCCATTTAAATAGCTATATTTCAGAGCGTAGCCATAAGGCCAACAACCTGTCAGGAGATCATACCCTTGTCAAAATAATCGCTAAATTATGGGATGCGTACAGTGTTAACTACCAGCTCGCCCAGGCCAGGTCAGTAACATTCCCGTTTCCTGCCTATCCGTTCGTTCCATCTCGTTCGCCGATATAACTAGCGTTCCCCGTTTCTCCTTCTTTTTGCAACATTCTCCTGCATACGAATCGACAAGCGTGCACGCACGCACGCACGCACGCACGCACGTACTGTGAATGAAAATCGTATAGGACAGCTGACGCGCCCATTCCCAACGTCGTCAGCTCGAACATGATTAATGGGATAATAAAAATCGGAAACCAATGACGCGAGTCTCTAATTGTTTATCTTATTCTTATTTGCGGATTCTTGACGGCCACACGCTCGCGAAAGCGCGATCATTAATTTTCGTCAACTTCCACGGGACGACATAGAGAGAGAGAGAGAGAGAGAGAGAGGGGCCCGGTACTTCCGATTGCTCGCTCGTTGTGACAGATCGAGGAACGCTGATGTCAACTGGAAACATCTTCGTCTCGCCGATTAGACTCGGGACGATACGACGATTTTTGCATAATTGAGAAATAAAGGCCGCCTCACGATCGACAAATTACACGCTCCGTCAAGCGGCACTTCCAAACCGGATACGCAATACCATTTTCACGCCGCGCTTAGTCCCGTGTCCCGTGCAATCGGGACGCGGTGATAACCAATTTGAGATTATTCCAGGTATGCGTATCTCCTCGCGCGCTTATCGGCCTTCGAGTACTACTCGGCCGAACGGCCGAGGCGGACCATCTCGATAACGTACTGCGCGAATTTCTGTCCGAGCACGCCCCGCGGCCGAGTGTCGCCGTCCGATGCGCGCGGAATCCGGCGGGAGGCATTTATCGCGTTTCTTTCCGCGGACGGCGGTGGAATCGCCGATTTAAAAAACGACACGACATCGTCGACACGGCCGACGAAGCGCAATCGATACGACCAGTTTTCAACGGGCTGACGATAATCCCCGTCGGCCCGTGAAACTTTTCACGCGCGCACGCACCGTACGCACCGAACACGCGGAATTTCTTCTCAGGTAAAAGTCGGAACATCTCCGACTTCTCAGTGACCGGCTTGATTCCTGATTTAATCGAAAATCGCGGAACTAAGGGTCGTCAAGTAAAACGACTCGATCCCGTGGCAAATCGTCGTTCTAAAGTGGGAAGTGAGCACGGAGAGAATTAATTTTTCCGATATTCGAGAATCTATTTTTACAAATGGTATTGTATGTTAATGAGGTAAATCACATGTGTATATTCTTGGGAAAGTCGACCTGCATAGAAAGTAGATGGGAGAAGACAAATTAGTTGTTAAAAACGTTACGAAGAAATGCAAGAAATAAAAATAATTCATATCTCACGTATGCGTTGCGCATTTCGCGCATAATCTGCTTTTTAACTTAAGTTAATTTACACAACCCTGGCTATGTAATGCATCGTAATACATTAATGAGGGAAATTCGTGTTCGCCTTTGAAAATTTGCCGGCAAAGCCGGCCATATACAATCCTTTAACACTTGCGTTTTTACAGTTACATTTGACAACTCAGTGCGCGACAGTCAGTCGTCCTTCTTAATTTCCATGACGCTGCACAAAGCACTGATAGAATATCCTTTCAACGTTCAATTCAATCAACTAAATGGACACGCAAATCAAACTCTCAGCCTGATGATCCATTCTGGAATTTCCGAACGTAGAGTCGAACGCGTCCGGATTTTCACTCGAAGGTTTCGGAGCGCGCGCGCGCGCGCGTTCCGCGCGATCTCACTCGGCATTATGTGAGAGACACGGGGCCGCTGAGCTTATCATCTCGTGATTTGCGAGCTCGTTGTCGCACGGTAGTCTCATTAATATTAATCAATTCGCCGTAGCGTCGCGGCTCGTTTTCCAACGAACTTGAAAATGCGCCTCGGGGTCCCTGCCGCGCGCGCGAGGGAATTCGCAAGAGCGGTGATTAATGGCAGAAAAGGCGGGAAAGGCGCGGCCTCGGCTTTTCCCTTATCTCGCGGCTCGTTTGCGCCGCGCGCATCCGCCGCGCGCGCCCGCCACCTGCCCCTCTCCCCGCGCCCCTCCTTTCCCGATTGCTACACTGACGAGATGCGCCGGTATGTGCCGCGATGATGGGTTTACCTACCGACGCGCAATACCCAGTAATAGGAGACAAAAATAATTGGACACCGTCGTCGCGCGCGCACGACGAGAAAATTGTCCGATCAAGTTTACCCGCCGTCCAGCGGGTTTCACCCTCCGCTCGCGCGCGCGCGATGCTCGTTTGAATTTGTAAGTATTCGAGGATACGTTTCCTGTGTCGTAGAGGCTGGCACCATCGGCGGCCCGTTAATTACGATTTATCTCGTTCTCACGGGGAAGAATTACGATCGCCGATGTTATTCAGTGTCCGCCGATCTTACGAGTCCTTATCGCCATGGCACTGGAGTCCACTCGTACTTTAGCTAGAAGATTGCCGATTGGCGGCATTTTCGTTCGATACTCCTCAGTTTGCGCCCACTTAGTGGCTTACGGATTAATGAAAACCTACCTTTGATTCGTCGACGTTTTCTGGAATCTTTCTCATTCTACAGATTTCATTTAGACGCTGCTTTGAAACTGCTTGAATATCCTTGATATTTCGATTATATTAAATTCATATGGGTATACAAAGTGAATGGATGCATGGAACAACCAGTTTTGACCAGTTAAACAGTGAAAAGAGACATTTAAGACATTATCGTGATGAAAGAGTAGGAGCGAATTATATTATTAAAATTGAACCTATTTCGTGGTATTTTAACTTCTGCTGTGTTGCTGAATTAACTCTTAGATTGCCTGGTTAGTTTTGAGCGTAAAACCAACGATGCTCAAAATCGCAACGGGCGTGATCGTATATGCAGAGTCGGAATATAAAATCAACCATGTGTCCAATGAAAGGATAATGGTTTACTCTACTCTTTCATACGTATTTCGTATTTTATATACTGTATTTAATGTATATACTCTTCATATATATTGATATAACAATCACAATTATGCATGAATCGCTTTCCGAAATATCACGAAAAATACATGTTGATTATTAGGTGTGTCAATTAATTCCTCTTTAGTTCCGCCTGTTTTTATCCATATCTATAGTAAGAATTTTAAATCTAAATATTTCCAAAAATGTGTATTAAAAAGCTGCCATCTATGTTTACGCCGCGTAACATCGCGGGATGATCAACTTGATCTTACAAAATACTAATGGATATAGTATTGCTATCGATATTTGACATTGTGTTTTTCCTGCCTTTCAATTGCAAGCAAATTTTTGCGAAAGCTATAAAAATAATTGATTTATTCGGTTCTTGGCAACGATGCGATGAGTCGCATAGAACTTAGAAAAAATGTCACAGATTTCGGGGAAATTTCGAGAAGACCTGTATATGTGTGCTTAATGACAACGTTCGACTTCATGTGGTAAAAGGAACAAAAAGAAACGCCATTTCTAGACTAAAAGGTTGTTTACCGCCCAACATATTCTCCAAATTTTGCCTTTCCCGATTTTCACTTGTTTCGATCGTCGATACACCATTTAACCGACACACATTTCAAAGCACAATAGAGGATATCTGAAAATCTATCGATGACTTTATTGATTGAAAACTGCCGAGTTTCTACCGCGATGGGATTCGACTGCTCGATCGACAGTGTAAGATTATCGCCAATAACGGAGATTATTTCAACAATTAAAATCACACTCCCTCCATTGACGGATAAATCTTGATTTCTGGTAATGAAATAACTGAATTAATTTACGAACCTAATATATAATAACTATTTAATGTTAATTTCGTCATTTTATATATTAGTACATATTGTACAAATGATATATTATTGTTCACATTCAATATCTCTATAAAGAGATATTCAACAATTACGTCACGTCACGACGGGGAAGGAGTCTGTCGGCTTCCGCGACGGCTGTGATGACAGGGGGAGAGGAAGAAAGAGTAAAAGTCACAGAACGTTACATTATGTCTTCGGCACACGGTGCTTTTTTCCTAGGTTGGACCTAAAGAAATCTATTAACATAATAAAGAGGCAAGGGGAAGGAAGTAAAATACTCAAGTTTCGCGTGACGTAATTGTTGAATGGCCCTCAAAGTTCATCAAAATTTGAAACGATCGATGTACAACTTTCGCATTCATCCGGCTACGTACAGGCATTTACGCAGGAGAGCTATTCGCAGCTCCGAAATTTCATTCCAGACACGTATCCAGATGGCACACGTGGCCGCCGATACCGTCGGGTACAGTCGATAATTGCAGAGCAACGTGCAACCGAAAGAACCTGAAAATCTATGTGGCGAAAGGGTGACGCGAAAATGGGCCTGACGTTCGATCCACGGCCTGCTCTAGAGACTGTGCAAAAGACGAAGACGGAGAGAGAGAGAGAGAGAGAGAGGGGACGGGGGAACGAGGGGAACAGAGGGAAGGGGACCGAGAGAGGGCATAATAAATATCGGGTAAGGATGAGATCGGGCGCTACTTACGCCGTCAGCGATAATGACGGGGTGTGTTCGGGCTGTTTGCTTAGCGAGCAGATTAGTGAATGAATCCACAGGTGGGCGCCATCCGTCACATTCTGAATCGGATCCAGCCTTGCCCCGCCTATGTTGCCAGCGACTAGCTCTCTCTCCTCCAGGTTCGTATCAATGAGGCGACGGAGATACTTCACGACCGAGAGAATGGCAGATGCGCTCGGCGATGTGCGATCTCGATCGGACGCGTTCGTTGAATATCCACACTCGCGAGAGACGGTGGAATATAATGTTGTAACATCGGAATTGAACAACGCATCGATCGGAGCGGGAAAATGGTTCGGAAAAAATGCTTCCCGCGTGTCCCCCGAAGAGGAGCAGACGCCGGAATCCTGGCGCGTTGTGTTACTCCATTGTGTCAAATCGACGTCGCCGGTAATCAACTTCTTATTCTCGCGGTCGTAACGCAGCTGCCTAAATTGCACCCTTCTTGATCAACGTCTGATACCGCGGCAACGTCGTTCCTTGATACGTTACACATTTCTCATACGTGCGTGTATACGGGCTGTGCGAGAAAAAGAAGCCGGGCTTCGGAGGAGAGCTTGTGTCGTGTCCGTGCGGACACACATGTATATGTACACACACCTACGAGCAAACTTTCAACACTGACTCGGCTCTGCGTATCTACGGAACGGACACACCCACGAGCTTTCTGCCTACCTGCAATCGCTGACAGAACTGATGTGGCACGAGACAGTTGCCTATGATATCCATCATCACTCCTTTCGGGGATAATTGGTCGTCACGCCTATAACGCCGAGGAAACTGGCACTGCGTGGGGAGAGATGGACCCGTTACGGCACGAGGGATTTCGGATGTCCGTTTGTTGTCGGCACGGTCGACACGCAACTCTACTTCCGCGATTCACTGCGTATTTAGCGAGTTTAGCGAATAGTTTAGTAAACGCGAACGAAATTTCGATGTAACTTCGACGCTCCTCAGAATAGTTCGCGCCTACTACTTCAATCCTCCGTGGACTAATAAAAGCCTATTTTAATGACATTAACATTTGTTAACTTCTCTCTTGACTCTTTAATCCTATAGATCTTAAAGCTACCTTGAACGATCTATTTTGATGTTAAAACAGTGAAAACGAACATTTAAGACATTATTGGAGTTAAAATAAGAGTAAATTATTAATATTATTGATATTATTAGATTATTAATATTATTAATATTATTAGAATTGAAATTGAACCTATTTTGCTATCTTAGCTCCTGTTATGCTGTAGAATTAACATAAAGCCAAAATTTCGACTTGGGTGCATATACGAAAAAAAAAATGAAGTTGAATCAATGAAATTTCCAAGCTTTAAAAGGATGCCATAGTCGTTGGCAAACTTGATAAACATCGATAGCACACATGGAAAACAAAATCTGGTTGCATTAACCAGAAAGGTAACAACCAGATTCGTTCTAGTTAAAAGAAACAGAATTTCTGGTTCTTATGACTCAAATGTGGTTTTTATAACCAGAAATTCTGTTTCCTTTTATCAAAATACATCTGGTTGTTCCTTTTCCGGCTGATGGAACCAGGTTTTTATTTTCTTTCTAGGGGAAATCTTCAAAACATTACATCACACTGATACGATCAAGCTAATCCTTTTGTATTTCTTATATATATATATTTTATTTTATTTTAATTTTATTTTATTTTAGTAAATATTGCAATATAAATGTGAATGCGACAAATGTGTATTACTCCATTTTACTACATTTAAAACATTTAATGGGAAATTTAACGAAAATATATAAAAATTTGTCTACAAACTTTTCATATCTTTTCAGATCTCTCATAATTGTGAATATCATTGAAAAGGTATAAAAATATTCCTTTTCCTGAAATTTTTTTGATTGGAGCATTGACAGATTCAGTACGTACAAGCTCCAAGATTTCTATATCAAGTGAATATTCAAGCTAACTGAGAACAAGAGATGATACTTAAAAATTTTTACTCATCTTTGTCACATATTTAGTAATGCTTCAATTCATCTTCACCTGTATTTTCATATTTGTGTAAAAGCATTTATATTCGCAATCAATAAGATGTAAACTTTGCGGAAAAAAATTAGTGTTCTATTGATGAAGTTTTCAAGTATAGCATCTCCTCAAGGGGATGCCGAAGTGTCAGAATTCACTAGACATTTTGTATACGCTATTCTCATTTCTGGCAGAATCAGAAATCCTTTTGCACGATGGTAACATGCACGCTAATATAGCCCGGACTGATCGACTTTATATTGGAAACAAAAAAAAGTTTAAGAATTGTATTTCTTCTTGTTTCTTATATTTTTTTGTTAGTTTTATTTCAATATAGCGTCTAGAGATGTCAACCAAAGGTAATATTTGCTTCATGTAAAAGTTCTGCGAACAGATTATACGAACGAAAGAGAACCAGGCCGGGATATAAACTGCGCTGTAAAATACTATTCAATTATCAGAATCAAGCTCAGAAGCTTAGTTTGAGAAAAATAGTTTGCCTGAAAATCCGGTGTCAATATGTGCAAAATTACTAATAGGTTGGAAAAGAACGTTATATAGTTTCGGGATTTACCATCAAAGGTGTTGTTGCGTTTTGCTTTAATATGTGTAAACGTCATATGTCTAACAATACCGATAATGTCGTAATATAATGTTACCAATAACTTTATTAACGACACCCCTATCGGATTTAGGCAGCCATTTCATCATCCTCTTAACTCCTGGAGTTATCCTGTTTTACTATAAATTTGTTATTACTACATTCGTTACTGGCGTGTGTGAAGCTGGCGTCTCATTTCATGGAAATTCACAAGCTATTCAGAGTTCTGGCTTTCTTTCCAATAGTTCTAAAAAATTTCTGATACGTTAAAGAAATAATTCTGCTCATTAAAACAACAAAAATGAATCCGGACAAAGACGGTCAGTTTCATACGTCTCACTTCGTCTCGCATGAGTTTCTTTGATATTCAATGCAAGATTTCGAAAAATGTAAAACTTTGCAAGAGTTCCAGGCAGATAAAATATAGCTTTTTCAGCGTTTAAATCATTTTTACCTTCCGAAGAAGATGTATTTGCAGGTACATAAGCAAGATGCTGGATTAATTTACAGGTGTTCTTGGCATTCTAAAATATTTCTCGTGTAATTCTGAACATATTTCAGCAGAGTTCTAAAGAGTTCCGGTGTTAAGTATTATGCAGTATTCTTTAAATAATTTTCATCAAACGATAAAAATTATTGATTAAATTATGATGAAGATGCCCTTACGGGTACGTAGGTGAGACGCTGATCGATATTGGAGGGCGTTCTAAAATATATCTCGTATAATTCTGAGCGTATTCAAGCATTTTCTAAAGAGTTCTAGGCATTGGTGATACTGCGCGATTTTTAAATAAATTAATACTGCCCGAGCGCCGCGTACTCAGGGAAGAACAGCGTGAGATGCTGGCCGAAATTTCGGAGTCCTGGCTATTCAAAAGGAGTTCTCGTATAGTTCGGGAATGACATATCTTCTAAATATCTCTCTAAATGACATATATTTATATATGATATTTCATACTTTATACGTTTCATATTATATTATATTTATACTTTATTATACAATTATATTAAGTGACTTGTTATTTGTTATTAAACTCTCAGTAAAGTATCTCTCCGATTTCATATTCCGATTGCATAAAAGCTCGACCTACGAGCTTCCGTAGGTTACGGCCGGGAAATCGAGAAAGCGCGTCATTGTCGAGCGGCTCGAACGATGTGCCGATTATCAAGAACGCGTCGCGGCCGCTTCTGGGCGCGCGCGTTCGCGGTGACGGATGAAACGCGATCCGATCGTGATTTGTAAGAAAATTCATTTTCTACACCACTGAGGGACCTTGGGGGCACCCGATATGATGGAGTGTTACGGAGATTGGCGGACCACCGGAGTAATGTCTGCACTAATAGCAGTGATTACCCTGCCTTGTTGAGAATGAACCCGCCTGCTCCTTCCAGCCCTGCCTGCTCTTCGGGTTCTACCCAGGTTCAGCCGTACGCTGCCCTGCCCACGAATTGATGGATGTTTACTAAACTAACTGCATCCTTTTCGCGCAGACTGCCCCCCGGTCATCAGCTACCACAGCCCGTCGAGTCCCATCGAAATCGCGCGGATCGATTAAATTATGCGGGATATGCAAATTCCGCGTCGATACGCGCTCGCTCGCTCGCTCGCGTTCGAGCCTTCGACAGAAAAGGCGCAACGCGACCGTTGCGAGTAATTATTGCCTTCTGAGAACGTGTCGTTTTCATTAATAATAACGCCGCTGATGTATACGCGCGCAGAAGATATTAGATCCGATCCGGAGTTATACGCTTATACATCAAGCTCGACGAGAGTTATTATTTCGAAATTCGCGACGTATAATTCAACCTGCGTGCGTACTGAGCGTGCACGTGCGCACGCGCAAGAGAGAGAGAGAGAGAGGAAAAGCCGAGTCTCTATCGAAGAAACCAGCCGACAGACCGGCAATCGGCCGCGGGAGTAGCTGACAGGCTTTGTTATTTATCGACACGCGTTTGTAATCGCTAGATGCGGAGATAACGCGCGGAATTAATGGAACGAGATACGGCCGTGCGTTCGACCCGCCGTGTTTAAAAGCGAGGTGGACAGTTCCGGCGGTGCGGAAACGCCGCGACCCGGCCGCCGGAATAATTACAGTCACATTATTACAACGTCACTTGTACTACATCATACCGATATCATACATATGCATTGCCGAAGAAGGCCTCGATCGCATAACATTACAAACCACCGTTCGGTCGCCACCCCCTCCTGTCGTTTCCGCTTAGTCTCTCGCGGGCGCGCTCGATCGAGAGAATTTCTCTTCGCGCCGACATTCGCCGAGAGACATCCCTGATCGGCCGTGTCGCCGATCTTTTCCCCCGCACACCGTCCAATGCGAATATGTGAATGATGAAACGGATATTAATAAGTGGAAAATGAGGTAAGATAGACGAGGTAAGTGAGCCCGCGTGAGCCCGGAGTGGATCTCCGGCGCGCCGCATGGTCTACAGAGAAGTTTCTATTTGCGATCGCTGATAAACGGCCCGATGTCTCGCGGATTTTTCGCTGCACTTATACCCTCCCCCCCTCCCCCCTCTCGTTAATGGTATCTTCCTTGCGAATGAGCATGCACCAACGTACGGCACGGACCACCTGTCCGGCACCGGTATCCCTCGCTCTTTTTCAGCCGTTTCTTTTCCTTCTCTCTCTTTCTCTCTCTCTCTCTTGCTCTCACACGCCGCACACGGACATCCCATCGGGATATTCGCAGCGTGTGTCTGCGATAACTATACCACGAGGAAAGAGGGGGCTTTAGGCGCCACGGAGCAGGTTTCCATAAAAATGCGAGCTGCGCGATCCGCCGCGACGTAGCGCAGTTTAATGCCTGCTGGCCCCCTCCTCTCCCCTCGCCGCGTAACCACCCCTCTCGAGGTTGAACGCGGCGAGCGGACGGTCTATTAAGCTAGTTGGTCCGTAAATTTATTTCCTCAGGGATCTCTCTTCAAATTTTAATGGCATATTAATCGAAAGGCGATTTACGTACGTGTAAAGTTCGGGAGGTATTGACTGTACGGAAGCTGAGATAATTGAAATCACAGTTGGCGTGATTTATGTATACAGGGTGTGTCTGGTGTCCGTTTCGTACAACCGTTTGTGCGAAGATAGAAATGGTTAAATTAGGCAGAAAACTCCTCTGTTGTCTTGCAAACGAGCACGGAAAATGTTGAGTTGTTAATTATTGAAAATGGCGATGTGTATAGTGTTTTTTAATTAATAACTGAAAAATTGGTGTGTTACTTGCAAAATAGTAAAGGACTTTTTGTTCACCTTAATTCGCCATGCAATGATCGTTTCGCTAGATTTAACCCTATGTGTACGAGCGCTGGATATATTCGGCATCCATCTGATGATCTATGTGTACGAGCGCCGGATATATCCGGCATCCATCTGATGACCTGTGTGTACGAGCGCCGAATATATCCGGTATCTATGTGACAGCCTGTATGCACGAGCGCCATCTATAGTTGGTAACAGAATATTCTATCTTACTGACGTATTAGATTAAGCACAGTTCTTATTTAACGCTTAGGAAAATTTTCATACAAAAGAGAACTGACCACGCGCTATGTGTACATTTTCGGAGCGGCGCCTCGCACAGCGGGAGTGTCACGGCGGACAGAGCACTCGTACCGAAAGGGTTAAGCTGCTCATAATAGAGCACGTGCTTCCGGTCTTACCAAATACAGAGGAGAATTTATGCCCGTGAATGTTGTACTTTCATACATTTTGCGTTTGTGCTTGTGTTGTTGGTGTCGAAGTGGAAGGTTGTTTTGGATCTAACCACTCCTTTTTTCATTTAGGAGCTCACCATAGGTCTCGCAAATAAGCAATTCTGCTTGTTTCGGCAGTTTCGATGCTTCATCGTTCGTTTTCTGATTTCTTTCGTTGCGGGAAGCGCATCGATCTTCGTTTTGTTGGGACTGTCCTCGTCGAGAGCGTTTTGCAAATTTCGGCAGCATCCTCTACTGATAAAGTGCTCATTAAATCAAGAAATCATGTATTTCCATCATTAAGTACCGCTATGGCTGCATACGTGGCAATAACGACTAAGTTCGACTCTGTCGAGAGAATTTTTTCAAACTATCTTCCACAATGTTGAGTGAAAACTCTCACTAGCATTTTGGCTGTGATAAACGATGCATATAAGTAACAAGTTATTCTCAGACAGGACTTCGAAGATCTGTTTTATTGCACTTTTCTTTATTTCATTCTTCTAGTATTATTTTTCTCTGTTTCATTTCCTGTCAATTGCATGCCACGACGACCTTCAGATTGCCTCCGCATCGATTCACATTTTCTGCTCTCTTGAACTGAATTTTTCGAATTTTTCAACTCGGTAAATAGGAAAATATTTAAAAAAATTCATACTATCCGAAAATATAGAAAAATGAAAATCGATCTTTTTCGAAATTTCAAATTTCCTTTCAATCCTCCTTAAACTCAACGAAGATGACGCATTTTTTAAACGAATCGTGACGGACGTTGGAAATGGATTATCTACAACAATGTGGTGCGCAAAACGGTCCTGGGAAAAGCGTTCAGAAAGACCATTGACTGCTCCAAAGTCTGGGCTTCATTTGCAGAAAGTCACGTTGTATATTTTGTAGGACTGGAAAAGTGTCGTGTATTATAAGCTCTTTCCATAGAACGTACAGTTTAATTCGAAAAAATACTGTGCGCATTTGGACAAACTAAACGAAGCTATTGCAGAAAAAAACGCCTAGAAATGATGAATAGAGAAAACGTTTTGTTCCATCAGAACAACGCCAGGCCTCATACTTCTTTTGATCACCCGGGAAAAAGTTGCAACTCGGCTATCTAGCGTATCCAATATATTCATCAGACATAGCTCCTTCGGATTACTATTTCTTCCGATTCCTGCAGAACTTCCTTAATGATAAGGCGTTTACTTGTTTGGAGGGCTACAAAAGCCACCGTCAGCAGTTCTTCGTTGAGAAAAACGTTCTGTGCAAGATAAATTATACAGCTGCTCGGAAGGTGGTATAATAACGGTCATTATCGATTGAAATTGTATTTAATTATGAATAAATTTGCTCCTACTTTGAGCTAAAAATACGACGTTACCTTCCTTTCAACCCAATACTTACAGTATCTGCCAAGGAGTAACCATTTTACTTGTATCAAGTAAATGTTACTCGAACGGCAGTAATGTATTAATGCAATCGTTTCTTCAGTAACGTATATTCGTGTGCGTGTCCATCGGTACGTACGATACGTTAACAATACGTGTCTAACACGGACAATCCCAGGTCAAAAGCGTCACACGTCGAAGCGCGAAAAATGATCGTTTCTTTACGAATTGTTGAAAACATTGCGTAAGTTTGGTTGCTACTTTCTTGCTTATAGCGTCAAAGATATGTGTCATTTATAAACACAGATTTAACACACAGATTTGTGTCGAGCCTCTTCCCCGTGTGTTGCGTTACCTTTCTAACGATATTGTCACGGGCTACCTTAAATTTCTCAGACAGGGATCCGTTTATCCTCGAATAAAATGACAAAGGATCGCGTGTGTACGAGCGCGAGTGAGAGTCTCCTAACGATTCATCGTTCGGGAGGCACTGCTGTGTGTAAATAATATTTAACAACGCGACGTTTTTGCGGCGTGTAACAGCAAGAAGCCGCCGATAAATTTCATTTTTCCGCCGTATCGTACCGCGAGACACGAGTTTAACTTTTACGCCTCTCTCTTTCTCCCTCACGCGGAATACACATGTTACAGCTCTAAACGTCACGAGTTCCTATGCGACGAATGCTAATAAGAGACGCTGGAAATCAGTTATTACTTTACGACACTCCACCGTCGCTGTCCCTGAGATTAACCCGAGTGTGGCGACTCAATTTTCAACGGTGTGCGATCGGCGACGACGACAACGACGACACGCCATTATTACGTGCGTCAACAGGGGCAATTATACGATATAAATCTTCTCAAAATGATACATATACGACGTGCCGCATGAATAATCATTGATTCGCCCGTACGATTTCCACGAGCGATTATCTGCTGGATTAGCGATTCCTCCGAGACGAATTTCAGACGGGAAGTATTGCGATTCCCGAGAAATCGTGCGCGGCCCATACCGGTGATTATATTTGTTTTAGATATTAATACGCCTCGCGCGGTCTATCGATAATTCATTCCCGGCGTAATCGCACGGTATGCATCCTCGGTCTTTAACATATGACGCTGCAGAAAGGAGAAAGATAGAGCGGAAAAGAGGAGGAAGGAGTGGCGGGAGGGAGGGAGAGGAAACGGGGCGGGAGATGGAGAGGGAAAGGGCGAACGGTGGGGCGGGAGAGAAAGGAGAGACCCGTGTAAACGATAAATCACGATAAATACTTTTGCCCGAGCCATTATAAAAGGCAGCGGCAAGGAGGGAGGAATCAGCGCGATCGGCGAAGAGGAGGCCAGGCATGGAGGTACACAAAAGGGTGCAGCAGCGGGTACGGCCCGATATGCAGTTCTTCCCTGAGGCCACTCTTGGGTGCATCCTCTTCTGCGGCCGCGCATTACGATCGCTTAAGTCTCGGCTCGACTATCGAGTGATCCATCGCCTACGAATTCGACGAAGCCTCCCGCCTACCCTCGGGACATCCTCAACTAATGAGCGTGTCTCGATCGTGAACGACCGGTCTTCTCTCTCTCCCGCTATCTTCGTCCCCGCCTCGTCCTCGTCCCGCTCCCTCCCGCCGTACGTTCGTCTTTCTCTCTCTCTCTCTAAACACATACACACACGCGCGCACAGGTACATATGCACACACGCATACATGCACACACACACGCTCTCTCTCTTTCTCTTTCTGCCGCGAATTCTTTTTCTCTTCACTTTCAGGTGCGCCCAGCGTTCCTTCTTAAAAAGGATTCCAATTAAGAGAGCCCGGAATGAGTTCGTGCGTCCTATTCATGGGCAGCGTGTTCGCCGCTCGAGTTATAACGGGGACGACAGGTGGACACACGATGAAATCCTTAGGTAAGATCCAGAGAGAGAGAGAGAGAGAGAGAAATTCGGCGACAGGATCGTTGTCGGCTAAATTTCGACGCCAAGACAGGCTACGTCAGATAACGAGAGAGACCTTGCCGAGAGGCGTCGAAGGAGGGCCGCGATTGTTGACGGATGTCGACGCGATGTAGCACGGCTGGGTTTATTGTGCGTACGCACGCGGTGAAGAATCGCCCACTGCGACCGACCGAATGACATTACGTATTTCCATCATCGAGGCACGCCGTCGAGATGCAAATTCCGCGAATTTTACTCGTAGCGACGAACATCCGGTGACTCCACGGCGAACGGTGTCTATCGGTTAGATGGGGGGGNGGGGGGGGGGGGGGAAGTGTGGTAATTTCAGTAGATTCTTGAGAAACTGTTTGTGCTCACGTATGCCACCGATGTGTGGTTAGCGCGTGGAGTGAGGCGATGGGAGATAGGGAGGAAGAGAGACGGGAGAGCGGATAGGCAGGAGATACCGAACCCCGCGGGGGGCTCATAATTGCCGACCCTGAAGATCGGTCGACCCCATGGGGCCCTCCTCTGTTTGTTTTATTCCCTAGTTATACAAACGCAAGATCTACGACCGATATATGATAATCGTCCTTCTAGTTCTTCCAGTTTGCCTTCCTCTCCTCTCTCTCTCTCTCTCTCCTCATCTCCTCTTTTCTCAACTCCTTCTCGCGCTCCCTTATCTCGGCTTCCTCCTTTTTGCCTTTTATTGTGTAAACTATATGAATGTGGGGTGCCTTATGGACACTGATAGACAGGGACACGTCCAAACTAATTCTAGCTAGTATCTACTTCCACCGACCGGCGGTGCCGTGGAAGCTTTCGCCACGTCTCATCATTTACGGCGCGCACTTATTCAAATTCTACGCCGGTCGAAGTGATTGATACTCTTCGTTATGAGCGGCTACCTCACGCTCTCGCGTTCGTCAGTTCGAGAGAGCGCGGGCCGTAAAATATTATCCCGAACATTTAATATGTAAATATAGCGGGCGTCGCTATTACCGCGCACGGTTTTCAACCGGAGGCGCGGTGTCAACCGCACACGTTGATAAGGATATCGATAGGCGGCGGAAAAGAGTCGCTTGGGGGAAGAGAGAACAGTGTGTCGAACTGACGCGGAACCTCGAGTGAAAATTTCAATATTCCACATCGATTTCACAAAGGTCGTGCTTGAAGAATCAACGAGGGATATAGAAGTGCAACATTACACAAGCTATTCTCCTACTCCGATATTGTGCACACACAGAAATGGTTGACTATCAAATAATTATTATTATTAAGTGTCCTTCTTTGTGTCTCAATAAATAAGGTTTTTGGTGTGTAAACGTTTGCTATATTAATGCAGATGATTTTAATGTTATCCCCAGTCAGAATAGTGTAATTAACATACCGCACCACGCGATAGATATTCATTATTCCAAAGGCGTTGCTTACGATGCTGCAGTCTACTTTACAAAACGCTAATATACAAACTTGATTTCAGCCCTTTATGCAGCGATACGACGACTTTCAGAGAAAAACAAGGCCTTATCGCCACGACAACACGACACATAACCGGTATAATCATATTTCAAAAAGATAACACCTCGAACGTAGCAACTTGTCCCAAATACATGTATTCCGTCTTAACGAGGAGGAGACGAGGTAAAACTATTAATTATCGAAGATTATATAAATAAGGCGCGATACTTTGCGGAGGTACACGCTGAAATAATATATGTGCATATGTAACGTAATATAAGTCGAGCGTGATTTGCGTATTTATAGCATGCTTTCTCAATTTCTTTCCCATCTAGCGACAAATCACTTACCTCACAGTCGATT
This sequence comes from Dinoponera quadriceps, assembly GCF_001313825.1. NCBI lineage: Eukaryota > Metazoa > Arthropoda > Insecta > Hymenoptera > Formicidae > Dinoponera > Dinoponera quadriceps. The sequence continues at coordinate 217,924 of NW_014557292.1, read as the reverse complement.
TTCTTAAACTCCGGGTCGTCTTCGTCCACCTCGAAGTACAGCTCCGTCGATGTAACTGATATGATACCGGGCGCCACGATACCGGGTGCGATCAATTTGCCTTTCGTGCTGATGTTCACCGGACCTGATGATGAAAGAGAAAAATACGGTCAGACCGGCGCGTGCAAGCAATAATAACATGGCAAAGTGGTCGGTAATATCGAATCAAAGACATGTGGTACGATGTGCAGATTGAAAACGAAGGGGCAAAGTTAAGTCGATAAACATGATAAGCGTCGATAACATAGAGACGATCCTCGAAATATTATGTCACCCAAACACTGACATAATCGCGTTATTCTTTTTGTATTTCTTGTACATATAGATTTTGCGTAAATCTAAGCGCGATATAAATATGAATGCGATGAATGTGAGTTATAAATTTGCTTCACCATATTTAATCAGCAAATCTAATCAATATATGCACAAATTTTTGCACAAACTTTTTTTCTCTTTTTAGGCCTCTAAATTTTAATTGAAGAAGGTGTAAAAGTATTCTTTACAATTCCGTTGATCGGAGCATTGACATTCGATACGTATGTAAATACGTAAATTAATTAAATGCTTCCACTACCAAAAATCAAGATTTATCCATCAGTGGAAAGCAATTTTACAAAAGTGTACAATAATGTTCGTTATTACCGATGCCACCTTATACTATCTATCGGGCGGTTGTTGAATTCCATCGCGATAGAACGCGTTTGGGAATCAATAAAATCATCGATAGATTTTCGAACACTTCCTATTATTTTAAAAGCATAATAAATAAATAATAAATAATAAATGTATCAACTAAGTGATGTCGCGACGGTGAAAAGGGTGAAAATTTTAAGGGACAAAGTCTAGTATTAAAAATGGCGTTTTGTGTTTCTTTCGCCATGTGAGTATTGTCGCGGAATAGTTTTTTTTCCAAATCTTCTGGAAATCTCTGACATCGATTTTGAAAATTGCACGACTCACTGCGCCTTCGCTGAGCCGAACAAATCATTTTTGTAGCTTCAGCAGCGTTTTTGCAGTTGAAATGTAAAAAGAATGCAGTATCGAATATGCACTTTATTAATAGCAATACTGTTCACTACTATTTTCTGAGGTCATATCTTGCAATATCACATGATATTTTATAAAAATGACAGCTCTTTAAAGCCACAGAGTGTAAAAACACTTAGATTTAAAATCCTTATCAGAAATGAATAAAATTAAAAGCATCTCATTAATAAAAGCACCTGATATAAGTCGCAGGATTTCCGTATCGGATACATTTTTACGCTGACCGACGGCTGAAAGTGTGAATTAACAAATTTCCAATCGCTTTCGTTACATATTAATTAATTGATCTCTGGGTGCAACTTTCACCGCTCGCAAGAGCAGCCAGCGCGACGTGAAATTCGCGGAGAGAAGTCAGGTATTTCGCCGGCGAGGTTCTCAAGCACGGCGTCCCCTTGAACCGCGGGTCTCTCGTAACAACGAGCAACAATTGACGAGCGCGACATTAAAATAACAAATTAGTCGGGATTGCGGTGCAAAAGTGGTGAAAGAAAAACCGGTTCGCGTGATGTGCCATTAAAGTGTCGCGTCTCGTTTATCGGAAAGGCAACACCGACCGACCTGCCAGATCGTTGTCGAGGTCCCTGTCGTCGGACAGCAATTCACTGTCATCCAGAAGATCCGCCGACTGCAATTGCTGTTGGTGTGCACGCGAGGCCGCGAGATGCGCGTGAAACTCCTGACGCGCTTGAAGTATCGCATCCTCGGGTGCGCCGTGTTCCAGGGCCGCCTTGAGAGTAGCCTCGGGGTGGCTCGAGCCTAGAGGATTGTGCACGAAGCGCTTGCGTCTACGTGCATCGTCCTCCCAAGCATCCAGCTTCCAGTATTCGGCCAATCTGCGAACAGCGAGAGCGATCGCGCGGAGCGTGTAGAGAAAGCGGTTGAATTACTTTCACTCTCGTTACATTCTTTTTATTCGTTCGCGCGCGACCCAACCGAGACGCGAGCTAACGTGTCGCGTTTGCATTTACTTTGCGGCCATTGGATCCATGTATCCCCAGGCGCCATGCTTGTTGGACAGGATGTTCCGGACCTTCTCCAGCAGTCTGCTGGCAATCACGTTGTCGCGTCTTCGTGCGGCGGTGATCAGATGGTCGCACATACGTTCCTCCTCCCGCCGGTCCAGCAACGTCTGCGCGCACTGAGACTGAATAACACGAGGGTAGTTATCGCTGTGCGAGATTTTTTCCCTCCCGTTTCTTTTTCTACGCGGCTCCTCTAATAGCGTCAATTAATGCCTCGAAAGAAAATCGCCCCGTCTCTCTCTCGAGGATTCTCCGACCGGCGCAAAAACTGGTCGTGTATGTTTACAGAGTAATTAAATAGCAAGGAGAAGCGCGAGCGATACCTCAAAGTCAGCATGCTTCAGCACGTCGTCCGCTCTCATCCGGTTCAAAATGAACTCCGCTTCGTTTGCGACTCGCACTATGTGATCCTTCATCGCGTGAGATAGCAACCTGCGTGTAACGAGAGGATACGATTTTCATGTGGGGGAAACGAGAACGGGTTCGATTTCGTTTTGCTGCGCTGTGCGCCCGCGCGCGCGTCACAGCGCGTAATAAACGTCTTACCTTCCCTCGTTAATGAGCTCGATGAAAGCGAGACCCGCGTGCTTCTGCAGGGAGTTTTGCCATTCCTGGGAGCAGAGGAGCATAACCAGCTCCACGACGGAGTTGCTGTTCTTGAACGTCGTCAAACCTGGCGAATTACGAAACGGGGAGGGAGGGGGTACTGTTAAGCGAATATAAAGGATAAATGCGCGAGTAACAATGAACGGGACGGAAGAGACGGCAGAAATGAAAATGGACGGGTGTCATGATTTACAAAAGTCGGGTGCGTTGTTAAAAATCAAGCGCGTCGATACGTCGCGAGACCATCAGCCGCCACGTTCCTTGAATTTAAAATCTGCGAGAACCGAACTCTACACGCATGTTGAATACTAATGATGAGCGATTACTCGGAATACGCTTGCTATCTTCCTAAAGCGAAATCATAAAATGACTAATTTGAATATTCGGTGTGAGATGGTGCAGAGAAGAAGCGATCTCAGAAGACTGGGAGGAAGAGAAAGAGAGAGAGAGAGAGAGAGAGAGGAAGAAAGACGGCCGGAGCATAAAAGTAACGATGGTCTCACCGTATGCGTGTGTGTGTGTGTGTCGCGAGTGTGTGTATTTTCGATTTTTGTTTATCGCGGGAGCATATCTAAATGTACGATTTTAAATATTACACGGGCAATAGTCAAATTCTTATCTTTACGATTTTACCTTTTTATCTTTTAACGACGGCATAATAATTATCCGGACTTTAGTGTTATTTTTTAATAACAGATCGCCCGGGACACGTTTATGTCGACGCGAAAATATTACACTTCTGCACGGGGACAGCCGGGGAATTTCAGTTTCTCGATGTCCTTTATGATCCTTTTCGACCTGTGAACTGTGATATATCTTGACGTCGCTACGAAAAAGCGTGGACCGCGCCCGGACTGTTGCCCGTGCAATAAAATTCAAGGTGAAATATGTCCTTTTCATTTAATCGGCCTCGGACATTCTAAATCACAGTGTACATTCATAAAACTCTGAGAACACGAAAGCCGTGAAATAACATCCTGTTACATCCAATTTTCAGGCTCGCAACGCGACAATGTCACTGTTTGCGAACTTTACCGAACAACGGTCGTGCGGTTTAATTTGAAAATAATAGAAAATCCGGACGGCATTCGGCCCCGCTTTGCTCGGACGAGAGAAACATTCCGCTTGCCGCGGAACAAAACCATGCACGCGTAAAACAGACACAGAGAGAGAAGTGACTGTACGTTCGACATACCCTTGCAGCTCGTACCTTTTCCTTCCATTAATAATTCTTGACCGTGAGAGCCAACGAGTGTTTTCGATAGAAAGGGAGCAAAGTCCACCATTATTTCCCGTAGAAGAGGACAAACCGAACCCAAAGCCATTTCCAGCTTTTGCGTGAGAGAGGCTTCGCGCGAGGGCGTCGGTACCGGTAAATGATCGACCAGACCTTTGATCGGCAATTCGTCGGCCCTGGGCGATGCAGCCGTCACCACCAGCCGATCGGGCACTCGCACCACCGAAATCTCCGCGGACGGTTTCTCCCCGCGTTCCGCGTTACCGAGCATCTCCTGCTCCAGAACATTGCCTTCGCTGTCTTGCATGTCGCCTGTTATGAAAAATACATCTCGCCTTACATCAAGCATTCCACACCGCGGGGAACCCGAGACCGAAAACCGCGTGGAAACCGGTATTTTGCTCGGACCGGAACCGTAAACCGCACCGAAACTTTAAAAGTCCACAGAACCGGAACCGAAATCGCATCCGTTTTTCTTTTTCCGGTTTCCGGTTCTTTCCGGCTTATTTCGGCTGTTTATTCTGTGATTTTAAGTGATCGTCTTTCTCATTTCATAATAAAATTCTAGTTCTCACGAAAAAGCAGAACATCGATTAGTTATCGCGGCAAATAGAAAATAAACTTCGAGCATGCGACATTGAACAGAAGAGGATTAATATGAGTGGTATATTACAATTTTGGGATGAATGGAAAGACAATCATCCTGAATTGTACAAATTACTCTAACGGAACGTGTATATTCTGAGAAAGTTCGGAGAATATCGAGATATTCCTCGAATATTCTCAGAATCTACATAATTTACATGTTCCGTTAGGAAGAAGTTATAAATAACGAGGATAATATTGTATATCTAAAAAGTTAAGAACAGAAGATGGAAATAATGAAGAAATGTCATCTACATCGGGGAAGTGGTATTATTATTTTTTATAATATATTATTGTATACGTTTTATGTAGGTTGAGGCAAAAGTATGGAAACCCTGAAATATTTCGAGAACGGCGCACTTTAGCAAAAAAATGGTCGAGACAAGGTTTTAGGATTTTGAGGGCAGAATTCAATAGTAACCTTTACTTTGACCTTGAGGTTTTAAAGGTTTTTTGACGGTCAACTTGTTTTTTTCTTTTAATGAAATCCCTTTGATTTTTTTGTATATTATTATAGCCTTTTTTGAGACCTTTCAAAACACTATAAGAAAGCATTTTTTCATTGAGTACTGTCCGAGTTATAAGGCTTGAAAGTTGCTATATAATATCTGTATTCTAAACAAGCACATTCATAGGCCGGTATTTAGAATCAGACCTTATATTTAAGGTCGTTTTAAGTTCATCTGAAGATGCTTTGTGGCCAATAAAACAATCCGTACAGTATCTGAAGATGAACTTGAGATGATTTTAAATATGAGATTTGATTATAAATACCACCCACACATAGATATTTATAAGTAAGGGCATATCAGAAAAGTTACTGGGTCTCACAGACCCAGCGTGCTAAACTGATCAGTAAAAAATAAATGTACCGATGAAGGATTAATGAGTGTCTTACCACGTGAATGAGCGATATTGTGGATATTACGCGGATCTTCTCTCGGATTCGTAATTGGCATCGTGTCGCCATCCTCGTTAAGGTTTACGTCTGTCCAGGCTTCCTCGGACGAATTGTGCTTATTTTCGTTATCGGTGGTAACTTCGGAGGGACTCGGGTCCGCGGTAATATTGCTTCGGTGTACGGTCTCCTCGCTGGAGTCGTTGCTCTGGGAGAGAGAAAGATCAAAGAAAGAGGAAGTGATAAAATACACTCGAGTTCTGCAATACATATATGTGTTTAGATTAAACCAACCGCGAAATAATATTACTGTTAACATTAGTCGTGACATAATTGATATTTTCCGTTAAGCATGTTGTTACAATTTTGTCGGTTCAACGAGAACCTCCTGGACGTTCGTTGACGGTTACGTAAAACTATTTGGATACATTTTCAGGCCTAGGAATACTAAGTTGCTACAGTATTTTGAATTGTCTGATATACAGGGTGATCGTTGGGATTGTCTAAAGTAAATAGTTACTATTTCGCAACAAATTGATCGAGGCTGAATAAAATGAGCAAAACGTCATTTTGTAGAAAAGCTTTGTCAAATTTTATTACCATAAATATGAAACAAGTATATAATATTTTGATCATTTAAATACACATTATTAAAAAAGGGGTAAAAATATGCTTGCGCGCATGAATTATCAGTATAAGTTTTTGAAATGTTCCTCGGAATCGGCACAGAATTACAATCATTTTCGAAAACTTTTAAATACATCGTCCAACATGACTGTAGGGATGCTGCGAATGAATTTTCGAATGCTACATGGAAAAAATTCCGGTTGCATTAGCTAGAAAGGGAACAATTAGATGTGTTTTGGTCGAAGGAAACATCATTTCTGGTTTTTATGGCTCACATGTTCTTATGATCAGAAATTCTGTTTCCTTCAACCAAAATGCACCTGGTTGTTCCCTTTCTAGTTAATACAATTAAACTCTATTTTTGTGTATCTATCAGCTCTTTAGTGTTTTGAGGCTACATAACATTTGTCTTTGATATTCTTAGAAGAAAAAAATCACACGATTCAAGTTGGGTGAATAAGAAGGCCATTCCAAATTTCTTTGAGCGAATTTCGAATATCCTAATCCAATCACTCTGCTGCTATATATTACGTTGGTGCAAATGAAATGACCGTTTATAAATATAAAGTTGAAACTTGTATTTTTCAAATTTAAAACTACATAACTAATCAAAATAGCTTCCACCTACTTCAATACTTCTGCCAACGTGATCCAAATGCATCAATGCACTTTCTAAAAAAATCTAGAGAGCGTGAATCGATAGACTCCTTAAATACATTTTTCACACTTTTTTTTTCATTGAAATTTTTGCCCACCAAAAACGCATCCGGATGCTTGAAAAGATGACAATCTGTTGGTGAGATGTCTAGAGAATAGAGAGGGTGAAGGAGAACTTCAATGTTCACTCGGCGAGTTTTTGAACGGTTTGTTTTGCAATCTGTGGTCTAGCGTTATCGTGTAACAGCAACATGCCGTGTCTGTTGTCTAATACTGGCTGTTGAGCGCACAGTTTTTGGTGCATGCTGGTAATTTCCTGACAGTACTTATCAGAATTTATAACCTCACCTTGTTTGGTAAATGAATAGTGAACGATATCTTTGCTAGACCACCATACAGACACCATCATTTTCTTGGGGTGAAGATTCGATTTTAGAATGTATTTCGGAGCCTCATTTGTATCTAACCACTGCGCAGAACGTCGGTGGTTGTCGTACAAAATCCATTTTTCATCACAAGTCACAATCCTGTGTAAAATTCCATCTGTATTCTGTCGCAACCGCAAAGAAATGCAAATTTCCAAACGTATCAATTTGTCTCTCTCTATAATTTCATTTATCCAACTTTTTCACTTTTCCCCTTTTCCCTTTTTTTTGTTTAAATATCGGACGACAGTTGAATGATTAACTTCGAATCTTTTGACTATCTTTCAGACTGTTAACCTTGGATCTGTTTCAACCATCCCCTTCAAAACAACGTCATCAATGACGGAAGGTGCGTGTCCGCGAGACAAATTGTCGAGGTTTGTGTCCCCAGAACGAAATTTTTCAAATCAACGCCTCGTCGTTCTTTCACTTACAGTACCTTTACCAAATGCAGTATGAATGTTACGCGTTGCCTCGGCTGCAGTATGACCAAGTTTGAACTCGTATAAGTAAATTATACGAATTTCTCTATTTTCCATCACGGCGTTAATGCAAACTACTGACTAACAGTACAATATAGAAATAAGGTTATGTGCGTTAAATCACATGTGGATCATGTACTTTTCACACAGTATATATACACCGTCCTCTGTATGAAAGAAAAGTAATCTATAGGGGTGAGAAATTCAAAACACTGAAAATGGCCATTTCATTTGCACCAACCAAATACTTTATATATCGATTTAAAAACATTACGCGTACGATGTGGGATCACATTATCTTGCATAAAATGAAATTTCTTTACTAATCTTCCTTTCTTTGCATGAGAAAAGAATTTAATCTCTAACAATTCTTTATAACTTTCATTCGTAACGGTTCCTTCAAAAAATTGCAGTTTCCTGCAAAAATTGCACCCCTGCTTAAAACGATCTATAAAAATAACAGAAGAATGTTTTTATACGAATCATTCGTATTTTGAATCTGTTATTGTATATATTATATTATTCCAATAAACCATTAATGTGCAAAATTTTAATAATTTCGTTATATATTCCGCATTAATGAATGCTTTTCTATTCTAATCATATATTAGGTTGTTCGGAAGTTTCGTACCAAATCTTTTACGTAAGTTCGGAACGCAACATTTTACTCAAAGAATAACTGTATTTAAGCAAATATGTACCACTTTGTTCAAAGACCCTGGCCAATCTCTCGGGTAGCTGTTCTAAAACGAAAGTTTCTTATCAGAGAAGAATCGACGTGAATTTGAGGGTTTTCAAAGGTCCGAATTTTTTGCCACAAAGAAAATGTTTCAAAGAGAGAAATAAGTAATACATGGGGCAAGGTTTAGAGAATACGTAGGATGAGGAAGAACGTTCCATTCGAAGAAGGTTCCTTTCGTTCCAGCAGTTTCCTATGGATGGACATCGCGACAAAAGGTGTTATTATAGTGAAAGGCAACTCCACGCTTGTTGATTAGTCCAGGGCGCTTTTGTGCGGTAGTATTCAGTTCGTCCCGGTGGATGCTGTGTTACACTACATTCGGCTGAAGAAGTTCATAATACACCATTCCTTTAAAATCCCATTGGATTCTGGGAAAAATCTTCTTTGGGCGAAGAGCCAGCTTCGAACCTTCGATACTTCGATACCACTTCCGAACTGTCTGGTAGGTGACGCAGGCATCTCCATACGAAAAGGATATCTCATTTAGGGTCTGCGAAGCTGTGAAGCCATATTGGAAGCAATATAGCATCACATGGCGAAAGTGGACTCCCTGGTTTTTCATTTTTCTACCTGATTTCTGTCAAAATGGTTGCATTTAGAAAGGCCAGGAAGGTTCCCTTGGCGGGCTCACAGATCAGGTTGGCAAAATTATCTGGAACGCCTTCGTTCTCATTGATTACAATAGCAATACGGAGCTCGTGAAATTTGAGACGAACTTTCCGAACAACAACATTGATGTGAAACAATAAGGCAATCTATTATGCATGACCTATGCAATCTTTTGCGATATTCTTCTATATCTGAATTGAATATAATGTTCTATTCGTCTGTTCTATATTATTTTGTAATAATCTATTCTTTTATTCAGTAATATTTTATAATATTACCCTGTTCAAAATGATAGAAAATAATACAAGCATACTGCATTCCGAATCATATATTCGTGATTTTGGACATGCTATCATATTATTCCAATAGACCATCAATGTGAAACTGCAGTGATTTTACGATATATTCTGTATTACTTTTCGTTTTTCTATACCAATCATATATATTGATATATGAATATATCATAGATTTTTCGATAGAGTTGAATATTTATTATCCTGATATATATATTTATATATCCTGATAATATTAAAAAAATATTACAAAACATTTTTAGAATATTGTACGAATATTATTTTAATATTGAATAATATTCATATAATATTCTAGGAATATCAAGCGCTTACAGGGTTTCCTTTCCGAAAACAAGAATTGAGTTACACTTCCGAATTCCAATTTTATCGGACGAAGAATTAATAGCGGAATGACTTGAAACTTCGCGTGGGTTATTACAAGAAAGAGAGAACCTGATAACCACATATATAATTGTATCGCTTATAGTTTCTACGAATCAACGAATCAGTATTCTTTAAACCACCCTCGTAGAAGCACTCGATAAGAAACACTTTTCCTTTGACGCTTGGAACATTCATTCTGACTGGTAAACCGGCTTGTACAACAGCTCGAATGAAATTGACGAATGCTTCGGGTACCGGAAGCTAATTAGTTAAATGACCGCCGAAATCGAAGAGGGGAAATATAACCGTTCACTTTAGACGCAATCCCAATGGTCACCCAGTACTAACGGAAAGAAAAAAAAAATATATACCTAGCTATATTTTATACCACACAAACGTTTCATAAGATAATTTCATACGGTCATACTTCATGATAATCTCTCGCGTGCCATGTACTTACTTTGTTACATGCAATTAGTAGTATACCACCACTACTATGCAATCAACTAATATATCATAGGAAGAGAAAGAACCAAGCTTCTTATGTATTCAAGCTCCGACGGCGAACTTAGTGATTCTACGTAGAATACGACCGAGTGATTGCACACGCGTGTGTGAGAATTTACTACGTATATTACATTATGGCGACATTACAATACGTAAGCGTCGAGGAGGATGTAAGTCGAGTCAAAGTAAAGCGATTGCTCGCTCCTTCCCGCACCCGTCAAATGGGCATTGTTATCCACATTCCTCTCTCGCACACTTCCGTCGCGGATACGGATGTCGTTACGTAGGATAGTCTCTCAAGATACATTATTTAGCCCGGTCGATCGTGTTAACAACGCGAGAACCAGATCCCCCGCTTTCAACCAGCCTCTCTCACCCAGATCGGTTATTCTGATTAAATTTTACCTGTAGATTTCGTGGCAGTGGTTCGGACCTTGTAGAAGTGCCAAGCGTTGGTTCTGACGAGGTGTAATCCTCAAGAATAGTCCGCGGCCGAGGTACACCACTGTGACCTCCCTTCAGAACCAGTAGTTAGTACGCATAGCAATGCAAGCAGAGGAAGTTAACAATGAGAGAAATTCAAGATTCAAAGTCTCGCATGCTCGATAGGAGTCACAAGTAAGGTCAAATACACGGTTCGACTCTTTCGGAGGTGCAGATATATATATATATATGTGTGTGTGTGTGTGTGTGTGTGTGTGTGTGTGNGTGTGTGTGTGTGTGTGTGTGTGTGTGTGTGTGTGTGTGTGTGTACATGAAACGACTTTGCGTGACTAACGCGGTCGGTACGGCGATATCAATGGCCGAATCTCAATGTCCGTAATGTAAGATATACGTGTCACACGTGCGAGAGATATATAATGATTACGAGAGGACATAATCGAGATATAGTGATCGTTACGCTGGGGCTACGTAGATGCAAGACACCAATCGATAAGTGAACACTACATGCTGGGCGTTGCAAGAGATCTTTTAACTACGGCGGGTTACTGGAGAAATCATTGTACATTACAATCGTATCGAGGAGGTTCGAAAGAGACCAATACGGATGTACACTACGTCCGGGACTGGTAATTGATGGGACAGCATGAAGAAACGTCGCAGTCGCACGCAATTGTGCCGATTGAACGTGAACATCAAAAGACGAGCTCGTTTAATTTACCTTGTCGAGTCTCAATGCACGCGAATCTAATACAGAGCCTATCTTCGAGCTGATCTGTCGTTGAACCATACAATACATATTGAATATTCTTCAACTCGAACATTTGTTCCAACTTATCGCTGAAGTAACGAGCAAGATAATGTATGATGATAAACTAGTGCAAAGCATTGTGCGACGGCATCAGTATATCTGATCATCGTTGCGGTGAATACCCGGAACAAGGTAGTGCGTAATGAAAAAGTGCTAGAGTCTCGCTGCTATCAATGTCACTTGAAACTATCGAGCATAAACGCAAAGGTACTCAGGACAAAATATCGAAGATATGTATAGTTGAACGTTTAGAAAGACACGCAGATCGTACTCGCTACGTAGAGCTGTATAAAGCGACAGATTGAAACATCGAGTCGTGTAATCTACGTTCTCGATCTATCGAAAGTGCATGCAAGTAGTCTCAAGTAAAATCGTCATTACTTCGTGGAGAACCAAAGTACGGCTTCGGTATCGATTTATATATACATATATATAAATATATATAATATATAAATATATAATATAAATAAAAAAAAATAAATAAAAAAAATAAAAATAAATAAATAAATAAATAAATAAATAAATATATATATATATATATATATCTAATAAATATAAATATATATAAATAAATACATCGTCACTATATCGAATCGAATCCCATATGTGACGGGATTGATGACTTTTACCTGAGAATTTCGGTTCAATTATTCTCGTTGTACACTTCTTTCGAATTTGTTCGGTAGGACAAATGTCTGTCGCTCTTATCAGGTTGTATTTCGGGATTTTAGATAATCACGAGTTGTGCGAACGGACTTACCTTGGTCGACGGCGGACCTGACGATGTCACATCATGGTCAGCCAAAATCGAAGAATTATTCTCGTCGACAATGATGACCTCATATTCACCATCATCCTGGGAACCCGATTGGCTCATTATACCTCCTCCGCTACCTAAGAACACGCGAACGAGACACAGTATTAAAAGATCGAAAAATCGGTGGGTCTTCCACGCAAAGCAAGTCGATATTCATACACATGCGTCCAACGAATTTAACAAAATGGAAAAGTTGTTTCCTCCCTTTCTCTTTATTTTATAGTGCATAAAACGATCACTGATATAGTCTTGTACTTTTTTTTTATAACCTTTATACTTTTACTTGTGCTATTTATTGAAGTAATATGACTGTAACAAAATCGCACAGTAGATTACGATATTTATACGTAAGTATAATAAAAACATACACACAAACATTCCTCGTCGATTTCCTCAGGGGATTGTGCACAATTTCACAGACTAAATCACAAAACGCAACATTTATGCAAGCATCTTCTATCGGATGACTCAAAGTATCACAAGCGATCGCAAAATAAGTCGCGTATTATTTGCAGCATAATAATAAAGAACGCCAAAATATATAATATGAATTATATGATTGTATAAAAATGAAACTCTCTTTTCAGGTACACGAAAGTAATTACTGTTCCGGTTGTCTATAGTAAATTATTTTTTTTGTTAACAACTACTATGTGTATCTTCATTCTATTAGTCTCATTCTTTAACTTTTAGCAAATATATATATATATATATATATATGTGTGTGTGTATGTGTGTGTATGTGTTATGATTTTGTTACTATGTTGTAGACAGGCGTGATGTTATAATAAATATATATAACGTATAATATATACTCAAAGAGTACGTGCTACGTTGCAACAAGCAATTAACTAATTTTATTTACCGTTTCCAGAACGATATATACGGATCCAAAGTAATTGCTGTGTGTGCACAACATGCGGCATAAGGAGAGTTTCCTTTGGAAACTATTATAACTAAGTTTGGCCAAAGTTTGGTCGATCATTTATGAACCGTCTACAACGAGTGATCAAGAAAGTGGTGAACGAAGAACAAAAACACAATTTTTCTTTCCGGATCCTTCTAACATAAGGTAACATAACATGTCCCTTCTTAAGGTAAGCCAAACAACCCGGAATTGCAACATAGCAATGACTCGGTAGCGGCTGTGTGTAACATCGAGAGGAGACATTGAGAAAGTCGCAATGTGAAAGCTCGCCGAGGGACTCGCTCGCTATCGGTAAGCGTCTCGTGCAGGTCGCAAGTCAGCTAAACAAAAACGAAAAAGGGATGCGCAAGAAAAACCAGGCGAAGAAAAGAAACTCGGAGCATTCCGTGAAACAACTTTTCGGGCTTTTCGAGTTACCTTGCAGACCGACACCGGAGTTTCTATGACAGAGATTTCGGGGCTGATCGATATGCTTTTGAAGCGTATGGTGGTGGTTGTTGTTATTGTGATGGTGGTAATGATGATGGCGATGGTAGTTATGGTTATTCGGGTGATGGTTGTAGTGATTATTATGATGATTCGGGAGATAATAGTTGGAGGGGGGCTGGCGACTAGAGTGCCTGGCAGCCGGTAGCGGGTGCTGGTGATGGTGCTGATTGATGTGATGGTTGGCATTGGCATTGGCATTCGCATTGGCGTTAGGGTGAGATCCCGGGAGGAACTGTGGGTACACGTGGTGAGACCACTGTGGAAATAGGGGCCGCCCTCCTCCACCACCATTCCCATCTGCCGAGGAACCACATTTACCACGTTATCGGGTCATGCGTTATCATCACCTCTGTCGTTCGCGATCCATAACATAATCTGGATACTGCCTTTCACTCTATGCGCACGATGAGCAGAAAGACCCGAAGAACGCGAGCAAGACTCAGCGCTCGCGCATCGAAACACTTAGTCGCGGAATTGTACTTTCATCGGTGTGTGTTTTTCGCGGCGAAAAAAATTCGTGATAGCTATATTATTGGGTCAACAACAGAGTCCGATGTAGAATTTCTCGAGCGAATATTAGGACCGCGAGAAAATATATTAAACTGTGAATCAAGTGACGTTAAAAGACGTATTAAACTTCCAATGAACTCACATTCCCACTCATAGAATGAAATTCAGTATGTGAAGTTTCATCATTTTAAATACGTATCGTTTTATCAATTGTAAATAATCGTAAATCGATGATGCTAACTCGCCCCATGATATAGATTTCAACAGAATTTGTGTGAACAAGAGAACGACAACATCGTTCAGATCGATTTAAAATACCTAATAGAACACTGCCGGCGCATTATCGATGTGATATTAAATCACCGGAGTGTGACATTCTAGATAAGACTCATCTCATGATATAATCGACCGCCGGTTTGTCAAACATCTAAGTATTAATCGTGTAACAGCAGTCATAGAGACATCTAGTTGCCGAGAGAATTCCTCACATAAAGAGAAGTTTCACATTCAAGAGAATACAGTCACAATGATATAACGACGGAAGAGTATATTTATAACTCAAAGTAGTGCAAACACATTCGGCAAACATCAAAACTCTCACTGTCAGATACATATAGGATGTTTACTTCATACAGTGCAATATAACACATGCGTTCTACTTGGTGTCATGTGCTGTTGTTTCAGTTGCAGCTACATCGTTTTCGGTGCATAGTGTTGAACACTAGCTACATATCTGTACACATATGTCCGCTCTATTTATAACATCTATATTATATATCTCATTCATTTTTAAACATTATTGCAATGAAAATTGCTTCGATTAGCTAAACCGCCGCTGAAAAGTTACTGAAAGATTACACAACGATTTATTCGTAACGGCGAATTATCATTAATCAAAACTTTGAGGGCTCTTTGCATTATTAAACACCAACAGCTACGTCATCACGAGACGCATATTGTAAATTTTAGCCTTCGAATATTAATATAGCTGCAATTTCATGCTGTAGTATCGGAAACTAATCGTGGATTAACACTTGTTAACACCAATCGAGAATTTAATTCATATATATTTATGCATATATAATAATTTCTAAAAAGGATGAGAGAGAATATATATATATGTACATACATATATATACATATCTGACACATAAGAGTTTTGATTAAAGAGAAATTTTTTAAGATCTTAAGTCTTTCACGTTCATTGAAAATATATATTAAGTAATTTAACTTTAATGAATCTTGCGATCTGATATTTACAAAGATTACTCTTCAATTAATATCAGTGACGTCGCTAAAGGACAAGGTTCTCACCTGAAGGACTAGCTGGCCTGAGACCGGCGCCATTCGTCTGTATTGTTTGCACTGGACTGGGAGGACGCTGTGATATTGGTGGTTCCAATATGTCGCGATATTTAGATACCATTAATACAGAGATGAAGTAAACTATAGCTAAGGACAGAAACTGCGCCTGCTTGGTTTCTTCCTGAAATCAACGTTAATTCGATTTGCTTTAATTTCTTTTTCTATCTTATAAAAATGTAACTGTATTTCTACATCAGTTATGCAGGACGTTTTATTTAACTCGATCATCTGAAATATTTCTGTTTATTTAAATAAGGTAGGTATTTCCATTAACATAGCTGTTAAAAAACAAATTATAGGAAGTAAAAAAACAAATTCGACCAGATAGAGCATACTTGACTTTTAAATGATCTCGAACAACAAAAATCACGTTTAAAATAAAGAAAGAAGTGTGTGAAATTTAAGTGTTTAGTGCGAATATACATGCAAATATATAACGCAATATCTCTTTTATCTCAAAAGAATTTTTTCTCGCAAGAAACTTAGAAAACGAAATTTATCACAATATCTTTTCAATATTGTAAGGAAGAATTCAATTCAATCATATATCGTCATCGCTCCAGAATTTATTAAAAGTGCAAAATAATCATTCACTTATTATATTCGAAAAAATATAGAAGTTAACAATAATCATCTTAAACATCTTTTAAAATACAAAAGTTGAAGAAGAAGGTGATATTATAACTCCTTATTTGTATTTTACAATAACTCTGTTTATAACCAATATTTTTAATTAAAAACTTCACGAGAGAGAGAGAGAGAGAGATTACATCCGTCAAAGTGTTATCTAATAGATTCTAAACTCGAAGTTATTCTAGACTCGAATTATTTATTACTTAAGACGTTATTTATAATAGATGTGGCGACGCTGCACAATGGATCAAAAAGGAACAGGTATGATAATATGGCACCCCAAAATAGGTTGCTATAAAAAGTTGCTTCTATTTAAAAAAATTACGGTATTTGGTTACAAATTCATATATTTATTTAAAATCTCTCTCTCTCTCTCTCTCTCTCTCTCTCTCTTTCTGTCTGTCTCTCTCTTTCTCTCTTAAGTCCATTCTACAATAGTAAGAATATGTAGTAAGACATAAACAGTAAGCGAATTGACCAGTCATAGTCGATTATTCTTGGATTTTAATAATCTAATTGGTCAATTAGTTTACTGTTTACGTCTTACTGCATATTCGGCAAATGTTCACAATAAAGGAAGCAGCTCTGATTGATTTGACTTTGTCACATGTTGTCAAAGAAATGATCCTGAGTGATAATCGAAAGATTTTATATGACGCTCATCGTTTACTAAAAAGTTATTAAAAAAAGAATTTTGGAAAAAGTATGAATTAGAATTATCCACTATGTATGTAAATGTTTCATATAATACATGATCTCTATATATCCATATGTGTCATGGACGAGGTCATTGGAGGTGAGTTATAGTAAATACATGTACGTGTTCCAAACATTTTTTGTTAAGAACTTTTTAATGAACAATGAGCGACGCATAAAACTTTTCGATTATTACTCAGGACCATTTCTTTGACGACATATGTGAAGGTCAAGTCAATCGGAGCTGCCTCCCCTATCGTTAACATTCGCTTTCTTTCCTTATAAACGTGATTTTTGTTGTTCAAAGTCATTTAAAAGTCAACATATGCTTCGCAGTCCTAATTTATTTTTTATGAACTAAATCATGCGAATGGAAATATTCCATTGCAGTTGAAAAAAATGTCGATGACTTTGAAATTCTGTAAAATACAATCTCGAAAACATTCTTATTTATTAGAAAAATATCTGTTCTTTTGAATGGAACAATTTTTTCCTTTGCATGTTTTTTTTGCGTATCAATTAGAAGGAAGGAAAATATTCCAGATGCTCGAATCATTCCAGGTGCTGGAGGAACCGCCCTATATAATAAATAAAGAGAATTACTCACAACATCTCTGTATATTACAGCTCTCAAACGATTTACGTCCATGTCTTGCAACAATTTCTCGGGATCCTTCACAGGACTCAACTGATGCGTAAGATTATCCACGATGTTCTGTAAATAAATATTCCGACGCATTATTAGATATCAACCGAGTACAAAAGAAAAAGACGGTTGTTCTTCAGCAATAAATTTCGTATTCTAGAAAAAAAGAAAAATACACACTCGTTCGTCAATAGCGTTGTTCATCGATAGCGCTACACTTATTAAGCTGAGTTCGATCAGATGAAACGTACCTTAGGCGATGTTTGAGCTCCACGTATGAGCGACTGTATATGTTGTGATTTATTACTAGAACCAATCTGCCGACCTAACATGCTGTACGACCTGCCACGTTCTTTACACTCTAAGCAGTTTCTAACGGCACATGTGCAGACCTATAGAAGCAGTTTTATTAGGTATAAATATAACAAAGGGTGTCGCGCGTGTAAATATTAATAAATATCTAATTGAAGTATATATCAATGTCTAAGGATATCACGACTATCTCACACATTTATACGCTTTTCGGAAACTATAACTATAGAAAACAATTTCATATCGATATAATAATTATGATGAGTTCTCTCCTCCTAATATAGAAACTCTTTATACTACGAATTCTATGTGTCGTCGAATGCATCGAGGTAACTAAACGTAATTAGTGTGTGCACTAATACTTAATATATTTCTCCTACAAATAGATCGGCGGATAATTCGCTAAATAAAATATCATTACTTCATGATGAATTCGCGAAATACCTTGTACTCATTAATACAAACCAAGCGTAAACATTGTCGCAATATGCCGCCACTCGACATATTCTTCTCGGCCTCCAGTTCTCCGAAGTTCAACGAGCTGGCGAATATGAGCACATCAGCCATGTTGACTAATCTTTGCAGAAAAGAAACTGCTACCTCAATTGGCATCCCCTGAGTTGGCTCGATTACGTCCAGTTCGCTCTGAAAATATTCAGATTATGAAGGCGCAAACGCAGAAACGGTTATACTTCTTTTTTTTTTTAAGTATTATGTGGCCCCGATTTTTTCTCAAAATAATATATAGAAATTAAATAGTCAATATAGGAGCCGAAGCAGGTTGTTTTAGCAATATTAATATTAATATTAATATTTAATATTAATATTTTTCACGCCCGACTACAGATCAAAATTCATTCACGATATCCTCCTTCTAATAACGCAATTATTTATGATCGATTTAGAGTCGGCCCATATATAGAAAAATCGGTAATCACACTTCGTTCAGCGTAAAAATTCGTACGTTCGCGATACACGACATCTTTACTCTCCCACCAAATAATATTAATGACGGTAATATGAATATTAAATATAACATTAAAATAACCGTGTTTCGGTTTACATATATTGGTCGTTTAATTTCTATATATTGTTTCTATTTCTCTTTCTTAGTCGCTCAGTCGTGTATGATCTGATGACAATTTACATACATTTGGCGAGGTGGCCGATGCTAATAAAGGTAATAAACCACCGCAGGCTATGATGAGATTGTCGGCTAACTGCGAAATTAGATGGACAGTGTTCACCACGAAAATGGCATTTTCGCTGCTGTTGACGAAATCCAATACAGACTTCGTCGAGTGGCTGCAACGTGGAGATTAATATGCAAAACTTCGTCTAGGTGAAATATCGTCGATGACGTATAAATGTATTTTCCTACCTTCTCCACACTTGAATATCTGTTTCTAAGGAAAAGAGGACGTCTGACAGTAGTCGTTGATGTATGTAAGACCATTTGAATTCCGGTATTCTGAAGGGAGGTCGCGTCGGGCCTGGACTGAACATCGGTCGTGTGGAGGGATTTCCTTGCTTCGACCTCTTAGCTTCTGCAATAAAAAAAGGATCACAGATATAAGAGGACATAAGAGGCAGACGCGTCCGCTTTCAATAACATGTACTCAGGATTACAGGTTCTCTGGATTGACTAAATTTTTATTTTTATAACTAAATTAAATTAATTATTAACGATCCATAAAATTGATATATTTGAATTAAAAGTCACTTAAACAAAACTAATTTATTTAAAAGTTAAGTTAAAATTAAATTAGTTTTAATTTATTTAAAGTTCAAAGTTAATTATATACAGCCACGAGTTTATACATATAACACTAAAACAACCGTGCTATGGTTTATATATAATGGTCATTTAATTTCTATATATATATATATATATATCTCAAATAGCAGAGTGACGTTAAAAGACGTCATGTTGACGGCAATATGGCGGAAAATGTGTGTTTTTTGTATAATTAACTTCTTAATCGTAGATTAATCTTATGTGAAATAATTAAAAAAATTACCTATTATAAAAAAATATCGATTGTTTTTGTGCTCAGGATTCCACACAAAGAAGAAACATCAGTATTCAGAGAGAGAAAGACAGAGAGAGAAAGACAGAGAGAGAGAGAGAGAGAGAGAGAGAGAGAGGGAGAGATGGAAAAAATACTGCTGGCATTATCTTTTATTCTATATTTTGTAAGCAGCTAGTAATGATTTTAATATTTCGATGGATTATTTTTAATTGATTTATATAAAGAAAGTTAGAAAAAATTAATAAGTAAAAATTAGAGCATTGAAAAATAACTAATTTAAATTAAAAGTTAACTTATATAAAATTAATTAAATTAATAAAGCTGAGTTTTTGAATTTTTAACTAAAATTTTAACAGATCGAGATATTATTCAATCCGTAGTGCGTATTACAGAGCGAAGAAAAAAAATGACTGGTTAACGCACCGAAATGATTCGGGTCCACCTGGGTGGACGTTGAGGCACTCCTTGGTCGTTTCTGGGGTGACGATGTCTTTCGTAAGGGCACAGGCAAGGATGGTGGCTCGTGACCGTTGTCATCCGCGGCCGTGTCCGTGGATACGATCGGCAAGCTGGATCTGCGATGAGTGTCTACGTGATCTGGAGTTAAGTCATTCAATAACGCATTGTCCCTGGCAACCACATTAGAACTAACGATTTGAGGCACACCGTCGGATAAACTTTTAGTTGCATCACAGACCGTAGATATTGTTGGGATTTGCTGCTTAGGATTTGGCACTTGCGTCACGTTATCTACAGAACTTTGAACATCGCTATTACTACAAACACTATCTGTTACTTCTACCTCGTCGTCGATCGTCGTCGGAACGTCTGGCTTATTATCACTTATGTTAGTAGAAATAGTGGACGGCTCCCTTGACTGTTTCTCGTTTACCTGCGCGTCAACGTCGTTATCAACAATAATAACAGCACTTTTATCCCCGGTTAAAATATCCACGGCGCATTCGTCGCTTAACGCACTATTCACTATTATTGGCTCCGCCTCCGTCGTCTCGTTCTCGAGATTTACCGCGTCCGCCGTGCGAGCCTCGTCGCTTTCTTCTACTATGCTAGTTGAGCAATTAGGACTTTTTACAGTTTCCCCTGTGTCGTTCTCGCCGGTCTCCGGCGCGGTGCTGGTGTCTCCGTCCTCGGGAATCTCCTTCTTCTCGTCGTCGTCGGCTTTCTCGCCTTCGGACGTTCTGCTTCGCATCTCGCTCGAGCTCTCTTGATTCTCGGTCGGCGTTAAGTACGCCTCCGACGTGTCGCTGTCGATGATCTCGCGGTCGTTCTCCAGCTGGAGCTTCTCGATCACCTTCACCGTCAGCGTTTCTTCCCGCGTCTCGTCGGGAGGAACAATTGGCACGGTGTCTTCTTCGGTGGTGACGTCGCTCTTCGCAACGGCCGGCTCGGTCGCTGACGAAGCGGCCTCGACTGGATCTTCCGTGTTGGTCGCATCGGTCGGGCTGTCGTCGATGTTACTACCCTCCGCTTCCGCGACCGGAAGATCCTCGGCATTGTCTGTCGGCGTAGGAACCGCATCGGCCGTGTCTTCCGTCATTTTCCTCGCATCTTCAGACTCGACGGCCGTCGTGTCCGCGCTCTCTTTAATCTGCTCGGTCGAAGAGGGCTCCGACGTAACGGCGACCGGCTGCTTCTCGTCAGTTGTGTCTTCCTCTTTCTTCGGTGTATCTTGAGCTACCATCGAGTCGGGACTGGAGCTTTCGATTTTGTGCACTTCGCTGTAGAAGTCGCTGGAACTCTCGATCGATATCACCTCGCTGGTCTCCTGCGTAGTCGGCAGCGAGACTGCCTCGCTGTTCGCTTCCTCGAGGATGGTCGGTGTTTCCGTGTGAATCTCCCGCGCGATAGTCGGTGTCTCCGGCTTGTCGCTCAATCTGGAGTCCAACGACACCACCTCGCACGACTGGAGAGTGTCCAGGGTCTCGCTGCGCGACTTCACGATCGCCGGACTGCCGTCGCTCTCGGTGTTGTCTATAGAGTTGAGGTCGCAGCTGCAAGACTCCTCCAGTCGATCGTTCGCCTCGGACGCGTCGAACTCCTGCAACCATAATACATTGAGACGTCAAGATTGACGAATATTCACGCAAACTCTCAATACCCTCAATGCGTTCCTCTCGTAAACGAAGTCAGCGGAAGTGTCGTCGATTGAATTATTAGGTCATTAAGTGTGAAATGTCCGATCACCTCATGTACCAAGTTTAATACCCGATATTTCTGATATTTCACTCTGATAATTCTTTGTTTTTTTTCTATTGTGAAGGTACGTCATCAGTCTTTCAGACGCACATTTTGGTTTGTGATTATCTGTCGAATTGCCTTTCGCAGATTAAGTTTTATAAACCATGGTATAAGTAAAAAATTCGCGTTATTTTCGAATATAAGTGCCGTAGTGGAAATAATGCAACGTGGACAACTCGAAGTGTCAACGAAGTGTTTGGCAAGGATGTGGCTAATGAACGCACGTCGATGGTTTGAGAAGTTCCGATCTGGTTCTCTTTCTTTGCTGTCGCGACATAAAGGCGAACCGTTTTTACATTCTTACGTGTAATGAAAAATGGATTCTTTCCGACAATCGCAAGCGTTCGGCACAATGATTGGCACAATGGGATCGCACAAAATAAAAAATATTTCAAATAAAATCATTGATCATACTTTAAGAATAAGTCAGGTTTTACCGATGAAAACAGTCGGCGCTCTTAACGGGACCTATCAGCCAGATTTGACCAATTTACAGCGCTATATTTATAACTACGCTCACCGGTAATTATCGGCTGCTTTTCAGTGACAGCACATTGATTACATTTCGAAAAGCTCATTTAAGAGTTATCTCATATCAACGTGTTGAGTCGTGAAATAACGCGCGAACGCGAAGAAAGGCGGGGAACGGTCGCTGGAGTCAAATAGAAGATCGCGAAAGATTCGCGAAATTACTTTGTAATTCCTCTCCATATGTTGTATCTCATGATTTTGCTGATTGCCCCAGGGCGATGGTCTGCTGTAGCCGTTATTGCCAGAGTGCTGTTGGTCCCAGCCGGAAATCGTGCTGATCGGCCGTTGCTGCCTCAGCTCGGGATCGGTGATGTTGTCGGACCTCTGTCGCTCGTAATGCTCGTACATTTGGGCGAACTGAAGTTTGAACTCCTCGTAGGACACCTGCGTTAATCCAACCGTCGTGAGGGCGTTAAAATCGCTTCGAGGGACATTTCGGCCGATATTTGTCGCAACTGACTCACCTTGGAGTGGACGATGGCCAGCGTGTCGACCCAGACGCGCCAGCCGCCGTATTCGTGCTTGATGGCGTGATGAAGGAGCATACGGAACAGAGAATACACCATGTCGGATATTTTCTGCTCCTCCGTATTCTTCGGGTGGATGTAAGCCATGGCGATGAGCCACTCCTGCCACACGGACATCTGCAGCACCGTTCTCCGATTCTCCCGGTTGTTGTTGCACAACAGCGTCATGTCCGAGAGAAAGAGCTTCTTCACCTCTAGCAGCTGCTCCGTTTGCTTGGACTGCCGGATTAACGTCGCTACTACTTTCAGAATCACTGAAACACAAATGTGACACCGCGAGGGGATTAAGTACGTACATACGGAGCCGCGTTTTCGACTTGCGTGCGATTACGAATCGATTGCCTTGGCTTACTCGGATTTTCCAGACGATAGTGGGATTCGGGCTCAGGATGTCTGGCGTACAATATCTGTTGACTGATGTGTTCTGTCATGATCTGAAATCAATTGAGAAACGGAGGATTGTGATCAATATTTGGAGAAGCGAACGATTAATCTGACCGAAAGTGTAATACAATTATAGTAAATACCTCATATAAAACATTGTACGTCGGCAATGAGAGCGTCTCCTCGTTCAATAAGAGTCTTTCGGCCAATAACGTGTACAGATTATGCGGGCTCATAACATCGTATTTCCGTCTATGCATTAGATAATATTAATATTTCCTTTTTAGGACGCGTCCTCTCTTATTGTGCCGCAAGTTATCTATAAAGGATCGCTTACTTGTGTGTACTGCGGCTGAGGAAGAATCCTAGCAGTTTCAACGCTTGCAAGCGTATCAGTTGGCTCTCCGCCGCCAGGAGCTTGAAAATCGTTCGCACGCCTTGTTTCGCGTCGAATGCGGGCACCATCGACGAGGGGTGTTCGGACATCAAAGATATGAGCATTTGTAAAACATCGTGGAGATTTTCGTCCTGAAAGTTGTGCTATTTTAAATACCCTCGATCACACACCGCGTCATCGCTAAATCAATGAATCTATGAACTCACTCTGATTTAATAATAATAATTATAATAATTTCAGTCAACTAAACATTACCTCGTGCATCGTTGTTAAATAATTAAGAATGCTCTGCAATTCGTCGTCCTTCACCCCGTTTCCGATCATAATCAGTTGTTTCAAGAATAATAAAATATACGAACGAATCGTAAGAATGTCCTTCTGTTGCGGGCGAGGTCCATCTGCGAAAAATATGTTCTCGTACGTGGATTTTTTAATCGTATTTTATTTAGTAGAGAAAATTTAATATCTTCAGAGATGTCACTCGATTAAGTAGAGCGTAACACGTACCAAGTCCTTTTGGTGTAATTCCGCTTTTGGATCGAGGATTAGCCACCCAATAGTAATACTTAAGAGTGTGCACCGTTTGCAACACCGTCGACACACGTCTCACATTGGAATATATCTGCGTGTCGCTAAGAAACTCTGTGGCCAGGTACGAATAGAGCCGCGTTTGTACTGGTGCTGGCGTGTATATCCATAGAGCGGGATTAAAAAGGACGTGATCCAGTAGCTGCCATGTTAGGAATGAAAAATAAAACAACTACATCACCATGGATCTGCCTGTTCTTCGGACACACCAATCTAGCCGACTTATATGATTTCCCGAGTTGCTCGCTAATTATTTCATCGATATGTTAATTTGTGCAATTAACGCGACCTTAAGCGATCCAGAGTAACTCAATGTATATATGTATATATAAAGTATTGTGTTATTATAAATATATAAACAAATATATAAGTATGCATTTGTTTCTTTATTTGCATATACACGTATATACTATTTTATTATACACACGTGTGTACATAATAAAATAGTATTGTACGAAATATACGTACAAAAAGAAAATGTCTGATATTACACAGATCCTTCACACACATAATCACAAGTAATTATATAAAATTATAGGGACGAATATTGATTACGGATCGTTAAGCTTATGGGGGTGATTGAAAACAATTTGCTGATGGCACTGCTGTTACATCTAATAACAATTATTACACAGGAGACGGCTGACGAATATGAAACGTTATGAGTGCAGATAGATGCTCGTGCATTTATGCTGACTGGAATTCTGAGGGAGAGAATGTGAGAAACGAATATAAGGTTGTACATATGGATTTGTACACTCTGCAGACCGGAGAATACTATTGTATTCGGATGATTGTTTTGCATTATAGAAGGTGCGATTATTTATAAATAAAATGCAGCCATGTAGATTTCATATTGAATTCATACCACGTTGCAAATCAATCAAATGTGTATTAAACTTGGTATTTAAATAGTGGAGATCACTCCGATGCTGGAAGAATTTCACAATGGTCAGAAATAAAATGCCGTGTATCAGGGTTTCGATCATAGAGAGAAAGAGAAAGAGAAAGGGAGTGCATATTCGAAGATACGAGAAAGTAATTTTCTTACGATAGCAGAGATGGAAGATTTTCAGCGTCGCAAAACAAGGGTCAGAAATTTCGATGTGAAAGCGACACATTCGGAACAAAATATTTTGCGTAGGCACTTTTTTCAAATCAGGGAGCTCAAAAGTCGGTAGATTGCATGCGATCCAAAGTTCGGATAACATAACAATGATCGAAGAAAGTGAGTGGTCATGCTCGTGGCAGGCTCGTGGAGAAGCCTTCGACAGTTTCAAGAGCACAAAACAAAATGCACATTAAACATACACATTGATACACACGGAAGAGACATCATTTCAATAGGAGCGAATCGTGACAAAAGCGTGGAAGCTATTGCATTACTTAGCAATTCGGTGGTACAGGATGCGTCGGCATTAGTAATTCAACTGATCAGATTGAACGCAAACTAGTCGACTTTTATAGTCGACAGGATATACATAAGGTGGAAAACAAGTTGTACAAATGTGAGAAGAGATATTTGCCAGACGTATATGTGGATAAAGGCTTAGCTTTTGCATAAATTACGCAAGAACTTAATAAACAAATAATAAGTTATCAAACATCCTTCGAGAAAGTATGAATAAATGGTTGCAACGCAACATTATGTATCGTTTTGTGATCTTCAACTGATTTTCAAGTTATTCTCGTTTAATTATTCTCTCAAGTTTTGAGATGCTTCATTTAATTTTTACTTCGCATTAATATGTACCATATTAATGGCATTAGAATATTAACTTGTAATGAGCGCAGCAATTTATTAATTAATAGATCGGTACCTGTTTTAATAACAGATCGCTGTTTGCGCTGAGGCAGGTCACCAAATGCTTCGTGAGTTCCAAGAAGGATGCGAGAACCTCCGTGGTGAGGTGATCTCTACTCGCTTTCTGCAGCATGAAGCTGATTACCAGGAACCCTCTGTTTTGTACCATGTGTTGTTGAACCGTCTGAGAACTCTCCACTAGGTCGCAAATGAATCCGAGCAGTTTCGAACTGGAACGCGACGTACATAATATTGCTCGTTAACGTTTGTCTTGTAGAATGTAACTTCTTCTAGACAAACGATAGAGGAAAAGCACCAATACCGACCAATACCGACATACCATTTTGTTTTTAGGCTTTAAAACTCTGTGTTTGTGTGTGTTGAAAGTATAGAATTAAAATTTATATGCATGGATGCAAACTAGCAATACTTCTTTGCCAAAATACACGAATGAGTGAGAAAAAAAGAGAGAAAGAGGAGAGAGTAAGAGAGAGAGAGGGTGTGTGTGTGTGTGTGTGTGTGAGCTTATGAAAATTATTATGAATTTTTCTTGCAAATAAATATTTTTTAAGATATTTGAGTATTGATGATTCTAAAAAGTAGACCCTAAAATCGATACCCACGTGTGTGTGTGTGTGTGTGTGTATAATACTTATAGAACTATAAAATAATTACATTAGTTTATACATTTATTACACATCCTTACATGTTATTTTTAACCTTACATATTATTTTTAATTTAAAAAATTTTACAATACTGTTCTTTTTTATTATATAAAAAAGTATCCCCCCGACTTCTTCTTTCAGACCATCTTAAATAAATAAACAAGGAAAACAGGGTGAAATCAGTCATTAGTAGCTTCAACTAAATTCTGCGAAATATTTTACAGCAAAATTGAAACATGTCGATCGAAAGACCGATAAACTCAAGTATGTCAGTTTACAGAACGACCTAATCTTAATTTCTTTGCACGGCTCAGTAACGAGAAGATAGAAATTAGCACAAGGTCCAAAGTGATTGAAGAAGTTCGGAACTCACACTATAAAATGTAAAATTGTCAAATGGATTACTTACCCCGCTGATCTGTTAATTTAATTTTTACAAGAAGGTAGGTCAGAAACTTCACAGCGCAACGAACAATCAAACTAATGACACAACCGAATGGTGCGCAAACAGGAAGCGCGGTCTTCCGTGTATGTTTCTCAACATAAGTACATCGGTTCATTATAGCTATGTTAATTTTAGTGCTTCTCCTCGAACGACTAAGTATTGGGATTTACCATAACGTGGGATCGCGCTTAACGTCGTTCGGCGCTATGCAGTCGTAGGGCATATCCAACTGCGAGAATAATGGGAACAGCACTTGTATACCGCCTATCGAGTTCAACGTGCTGTGAATCGAGTGCGTTATGACCGCCTTGACATCCTGAAAGCCGAAATACGATGTAACACATATGGACATTGGTGGGTCGCGTCTGGAAGTTTATTTCACGTCGCGGCCCTCGTGAAACGGAAGTAACGAATGTACCCGTCGGGGGAATAACCGTACCGTGTCCCGTGGCGCATAAACCCGGCTCCGGTCAAAATCGTAAATAACATTACGAAAGTATGTGTACCTGCAGCATGAGAGCGTGCGGTGTATGTACAAAATAGGAAACGTTGCCTTTCGGTGCGCTCTGCAAACAGAGCTGCGAGTCCGTCGCTACTGGATTGTACATGAACACAATTGCATTCGACAGCTTCCCATCGTAAAGTACCTGAAAAATACCACGTACGAGTTTCAGCGAACAGCACGTTTTCACGTTTGTCCGGGGATCTTCGACACACGTTTATCGCGTTGTAATGTTAATCGTTCGCAGAATATGCTATCGTGGGATTCGGGGCGAATGCGCGCGGCAAATAAGTCAGTTATCGGCATCTTACCGGCGTATGTACAAACATCTCGGGTTCTTTCAGCTAACTACGTAATAAGACACGCAGGAAAATAATACACAGACACATTCCGCGCGAAATCGACAGTCGATACAGACGTTTCTTTGCGTGCCACCCAGACACCGCTGCTTATTACCAATGAAAAAAAAAAGAAATACCCACTGGCGTTGAATCAGGTAACACGGCAGGATTTACACGTAAAGGCGTAAAGTTAAAGCGATGTTACGACAGAGATACACATTATGCATATATAACATACGTTTGCTATGCGAATAACGGCATCCACTAATTAAAAGAGACAAGCGTTTAATGAAGGGGGGGGAGGGAGAGAAATAAATTGTAGATACTGGGTATTAATTAACAGGCAGTATAAACAAGGCTTCATAATTGTACAATACTGTACACACTTGTTCGATACGAAGTAATACAAAGCAAATCAATACGTAAACTCGTCGGCTGCAACGACCGCCGGGGGAAAGGTGTGTTCATAATCAGGATAATTACCTCAGACGGACTCGTACGCAGTAACAAAGTAATTAACGAGATACAAGTCATATGTTAACGGGGCGGAAAATAAAATCAAAATGCTTACAATTTGCATACTTTGGTCCACCATGCTCGTGAGATCCTGGTCACTCACCCTTTTATGATTGTCAGGCAGATTCAAGTAGCACTCGTTGTCGAAACGAAATTGGCTCTGTTCACGCGGAGGACCGGAAAAAGAGAAGAGAGAGGAGAGACAGGCGATGAATGAATATTACGTCATCCATGAATGCGAAATGAATGTCCGCGCGAACGGATCAGAGATTTATATACCTTATATCCCGGTCCCAGTCGGTGCATCGCGCATATCTGATGCGTCGTCAGCGCTTCGCTGAACAAATATATCGCGCTCATTTGTCCGCAAAACACGCGCTCTTCGTCCAGTTCGGGGGTCGCTCCGATGTAGCATTTGTCAAAGGGCTGCAAAAAGCGACAGGCGTTACCTTCTCTCGAATCGTCAAATTAGCGAGAGGTCGTTATCGTTCGTGGTCGAAATCAGCACACGCCGGGCTCACTTACGTCATTCGTCGAGACGAACCATGCCATTTCCGTGCTCGATGCCAACTGACCGTTGACCAGACACTTAATTTCACTTTTCGTCCACCTATTGTATATGTACACTACCGCGATCATATACCACTGTAAGACATAAAAGTGAGTGTCATCGACTGACATGCATCGACGGTTCGTCTGTGTTAGACGTAATTCGGTACGGAGGTTCGAACGTTTGATATATTAAACCTATAATAATGCATACATTTTAAATCTCTAATAATGTATACATTATACAGAGTGATTCATTTTAATCTTAACTGGCAAATATTCCGAAAAAGATGGAAGATGTAGGAAAATTTTTTGGATAAAAGTTGTAGTGTTCAAAGGGATCAAAACGGCGACTTTAACTTCGTTGTAGTCAATAATGCACGATCATTTTAAGGGCAATTTCATTTTTTTAAATAGGATCATGTAGCTTTTTTTTTTAATATAAATCGATTCTTTTGTTCGTTATATGTATAACAGTACTAGAGCATGGCTATCTAAATACGAATACTTTTCGAGTTATTTTACTTTTTATTCTGATATCTTTCAGTACCAAATATGAAATATCTCATAAAGTATTTCTTCTTCGATATCACCACCTCAACACTTCTGTATATAAAATGGCAAGTGGAATCGATCGCTGCAAGCAAACATAGAGAAACTTTAATAAAAAATATTGCATTTTGCAAATACATCGAGGTACTAATGCAATGATTGATATTAGTAATTGATTTCTCTCATTTTATTATGTTAAAAAGTATTAAGGTGATGTTATCAAAAAGTGAATATTTTATGAGATATTTCATATTTGTCGTACCAAAAAATATCATAATATAGAGTAAAATAATTCGAAACTTAAATTATTTTTCTTTAGTATTTTTATACATATAATGAATAGAGGAATCGGTTTATGTTAAAAAACTATATGATTCTATTAAAAAAAAAAAAAAATGAAGTTTGACTTTGAAATAATCTTGAATTATTAATTGTACAACAAAGTTAAGGTCACTGTCTTATGTCCCTTTCCAAACCTTACAACTTTTATCTGGAACATTTTTCCATATCTTCCATATTTTTCGAATATATTGCTTATCAAATATATTTACTTATATTGTTAAAATTAAAATGAATCACTCCGTACATAAGTTAATTGAACTATCAATGCGTAACAGAAAATTCAATAATCTTTACCATATCGTTTCCGAGATATTTAATCATAAACTAGTATAATGTGGGCATGTATAGAAACCTTATAACAGATTTCTTCTAATTTGATAAATTTGTGTATGATGGAAGTTTAAAAATAATGTCGTCATAATAAAATATAGTAAAATGAACACTTAAACTTGTTTTAGTAAAGTATCATATAAATTTACCGTCTGGTTGACAAAAATCTAGATCTGAATCGATAAGAATATTCGTGAAATCGACAATGAAATGGAACATGGTAACATCACATTTACATAAAGTTAACGCTAGATCTGAAATAACCTCATAATGTCATTCCTAATACTTATTTCTATATTTATTATTCATATTTCTTTTAATATAACACCTGTGTATTTCCAATTCAAATTAAATTGTACTGATCGTTTATTAAATACAACGACGAATACATACTTCATGTTTATATTTCTTTTCTTACTATTGATATTTAATAAAAGATTATTTAAGAAAAGATATCGAATAAATCTTACAACTTTCATATTGTTATTTTTTAAATATCTGATAACTTTTAAAATCAAGAATAAATATATATTATGATATCTGCAAATTTCACCTTATTAATATTGTTGAAAAATTATTTTTAGTCATTTAGAACAATTTGATTAATAAAATACTCATTGACTAGAGAGTAACGTTTAAACCTCCGTAATAAACCATAAACTAAGCAACTAAACAAAATTCAGAGTTGGGAAAGTTACTTTCGAAAAGTATCATGTTATTATCATTAATTGTGTATTAAAAAAAGTAATTCGTTACCGAAGGAAAAGAGTAACTCATTACCGTTATCGTTACTTTCAACATTTCTTGGAGTGAAATTTCATTCATGAAAGTAGAATGACAGCCGAGTCACTCGGATTCGAGTAATTTTTCACTTGTATAGGGTAAATTTTCCATTCTGAATCGTCGAGTGAATATTTTCGTTCAAAACTAAAAAGTGAATTTGATGTATTTCACCGTCAAAGGAACAAATTCATTTTAGCTGATCAAAATATTCATTCGTATGGAAGCAGAATTCTAAGCTTGACTGAAACACTCGCTCTTGTATTTTCGAATGACAGTATTTTCAATTTTCAAGCGATAGTGAAAATACTGCCGCCTTTCATCTGTCTTGAGTGAAATTCCACTTCAAACAAGTTAAAATAACGAGTAGTTCCAGTTGCCGTTACAATTATTTACACCAAGTTTTCAAGATTCACTTCTGCTCATTCTATACACATGTATTCTATATGTGCGAAACAACGATAAAAGTAACGATTATATCGTTATCGTTATTCACAAAATATAATTACCATTATTAATGCGAAAAAATAAAATCGTTAACCAGTTGTTACTGAGAAGACATAACTTATAATGCTAATGGTGCTGTAAGTAACGTGTTATTTCCCAACTCTGGCAAAATTTTAGCGTAAAATGATTAGGCATACGTCAAGTGGAGAAGCATTAGCTAAACAGCGTGTCTAATAGCATACCTTTCGTGGCTGAAATTCATATTTGACACAATGTTGGAAGCCCTTGCCCTTTACTTTCATAGAAGTCAGGACTAAGCAGTTCCCTACGAAATGCGCAGAGTATCCTACTCCTTTGCTTGTTTTAAAGCTAAAATATAATGATGGAGCGTTATTACTTTCCTATTCTCAGCGAAGCCGCTTCGCTTACATTTATTCTCCCTTTGTTGCCCTACTTCTACTTTTTATTCTTTGAAAGGGTCAGATACAGAAAAAAAGAGGAGCGACGGAAGTCGAAGGTGTATAAAAAACAGTTAAATTATTTCTACGTGTGTGTAAAGTTAGATTAAACCGTGAGAAACAGTCCGTAGTTGAAGCATCGTTCTTTCCGCAGTTATATGTAAAGAAAAATCGCTCCCTATACCTTAATGAGGAGGCTCGATTGGGAACGGTTTGAACGGTTTCTTCGAAGTTGAGAAACATAGGTGATTCTTTAGGACCACCTACTTCACCTGGAGAGGGTGCTTTCGCGAGGATGCTTGATGTGAGAGCACTTACCAGTAGAGGTACGGTTTTTCGCGTTCGATATTAACAGAGTTGATGGGGTCTAAGCGGAACCATGTGGTGAAGGTAAATCCATTCTCGTGCGGCCACTTTGCCAGCGGCGGCAAGACAACCGCCTGTGGGAGACACGAAATAATCCTCTTATTAAGCTGTCCCGAAATTAAAAATCGAAACGGTGACAAATAAGCACACTGCGGGAATAAATCAATCTTAACGATAGTTCTTGAGGATTAAGCAAGAAATTTAATTAATAACTTTTAATTTCGTTGTTTTTTATCAATATTTTGTTACCAACCCTCGCATGGCACGTATATCTGTTTTATATCTTAATCTGGCACACTAGAGCCATTTGCGCCCTTGTTTAAATTTTATAAAAGTATTAATCAGAATTTATGAAAAATTACGAAGATACTTTTAAGTCTGTAGAATAGAATTGTGTAAAGAAATGATCGTAAATTCTCTCACTTAAGTGTTTCACTTTACTGGGAATATAAAGAGAAACGTGATAAAAACATGAATTTACATAAAAATTTACAACTTTCTGAAAACGAATTTAAGAAATTAATATTTATGTATAAACACGGATTTTCTTGCCGATATACTCGAAGCTTAATTTTAAGATAAAGACTTTAAGACTTAATTTTAAGAAAAAAATATTATACATTTCAATTCATCAAAAAATATTATTTTGAGTATATAAAAATATATTATTTTTAGGTGGAAATAGATGTTTTTTGGGCGAATAAAGTTATCTCAATCAATCAATAATATTTTCATAACTCTGGATGAGTTTTGACCTGTTCTAAACATCTCCTCTATTCCGATCTATCCTTCGACTTAGCTTTTCAATTGCGGACTTCTAATTTTCTAAATCCTCCGCTACTTGATCTTTGAAACAGTTTCTCGCTTTTCCTCTTATCGGCATCCAATAGATCCGTTTTATTGCGATATTTATCCAATCTCTCCATATGCTTCGGCTATTTAAATTGGTCTATTTCTATTTTGTTCAGACAATGTCAGACTCTGAGTAAACCTGATGTAACTTGTGGTTATACCGTCTTCGCTATACAGAGTGTCTCAAATCATTCTTGGCTCCCGTGGTGTACAGGTGGAATGAATGAAACTGAGTAGAAACGTCAGTATCATTTTGCAAAACTCGCAATAGTCAGTGAAAAATGAATTATATTGTCTGAGCTAATGAACGCAGGGAAAGGATAGACCGGACACTGTATAAGGAAAAGTAGCTTACTTCTGAAGATTTCCTAGCAACGACGAGCATCAACTGATTCTTAAAGACGGAGTAGCGCAACAAGCAGCGAGCGGCATGTGACACAGGGCTGTTCGTTGAAAAGAAACACGCCTTTCGCTATCAATTGATATCTATTGTTGCTAGGAGATCTTCAGAAGTAAGCTGTTTTTCTTTACAAAGTGTCCGATCTACTCTTTCATTCGTTCTACTGGATATCTTTTCTGTCGCTTATTTGGGAGCCAAGGCATGTAAAATCTGTAATATTGTTAAAGTTACGTATATCTATTATGAAATTTTTGTAAAGGTTTTTGGACTGGGTCTTTTCTATCATGACTATGTCACAGTATAAGTAAGAACAGTAGGTTCACTCAGTGGCGGCATCTTTCATTTGGGTGCTGTACGATCGCTATATTAGTTGTGCGTGGGCTATAATTGAATGGCAATAAATGCCAACTAAAATAGATCTCTGTGACTATGTGTTCCAATATTCACTGTTAGTACTGAAAATCTATAGTATATGTCATATAAACTATAGATTTTCAATAGTATCAGTGAATATCAGAATGTACCTTTTATGTATAATAAGTCTAATTGTGAAATTATTTCAAAACCTGTCACGAGAAGAACTAATGAAACATCTAATATTGCTTTCAACAGAAATACAATTTTTATGACTCACACGGTACATAATAGTTGTTAAATGTAAACTGAATATACATAATGGAAATGTAAAATAATAATAACGTGGTAAAACATGAAAAAATTATATAAGGAAATATGTGGAGTCAAGATATTATTTTTACAACGAATTATAATATATAAAATATATAAAATATATAATTATAGTGTATAAAAATATATTATTTCGTCACTGCTGTAGAAAAACCTCTTACGTGTATTTTCCTAAGTACAACTTGGTCGCATTTCCGTTGCTCACACGGTTCGACATAGCTGTTAGCCGCCATATTCCTGGTTGTGCAGATCTGTCATACGCGAAAGACGATCATTAGCATAATTTCTCACTGAATCTACTGTTCTTACTTATTCTGTCTTATTATGACTATATATTTCGTTTTATTTGCACTTATTAGCAATCCTATATTTTTTGAAGTTTCTTAGTAGCGCTATCAAGCTTTCCTTTTAATTCCGGCGATTATGTTCATATTGTTTATGCATTTTTGTTAATAAATAAATAAACCTTTACCTTTAAATATTACCTTGCGTATTAGTTCCCAATTTATGCATAATACTCTCAAGTACTCGATTAAAGAAAAGTTACAACAAAGCATTTCCCTGACACAGTCCGGTTTGGGTAGTAAATGAGTGAGAAAAATTCGTTTGTATCTTTACCATATTTTCAACTCTCGATAGTGTCTATTTGACTATTTTGACCGGACGGACCGGTATGTCCGACTCAATTATTTATACAAATTATTTTTGTTCATGTTGTCATAAGTACTCTTAAAATTGATAAATAAATAATATGTTTCAATAGAAAATTCATACTTATTTTCAAGGATTTACCTAAGACAGACATTACAATAACATATAATATTTAGTCTATTGTGGATTTTTGCTTACTAAATCGATAAAATTGGTAGTTTCATATAACCCTTCTTCTCTACTTCGCATAAAATTATCTGACCATAGATTACGTAGAGGCTTGAATTTTATAGGGTATATGTATAGAATTATTTATAAAAAACTATTATTATTATACTTATATAAGTATAATATTTCTATAATTAGTATAACTTAGTCGATTTTCTTTTTTGTATATAGATATGATAAGCTCCATATTTCAGTCATCATGTATTTTTATCTGTTTCCACATAACAGTTATAAATTAATGTATATATTGCACTATTACTCCTAATTAATACTTCGACTCAGCTAATATTCCATTCATGCCTCGCGCTTTGTTATTCTTTAATTTTCTTTTATAGCTTCTTGTTTTTTTCATGGAGATTGATACTTTATTTTCTTCTCTATCATCCTCGCACTCTTCCTAGCTGTATAATTTTCTGTAATTAATTTAAACCTAATATTTCCCCAACTATAACGTTTTTATAGCGTAGAAAACAGAAGTCCTCATCTCACTAGTTTGTGACAAATTCAAAATTAAAATTCGGTTGAAATCGAATATAACCCCAGTGTGCCAGATTAGGGTTAAGCATCACAAATTCTTCTGGTCTTTAAGTACTAATTTATTCCTATACATGGACGAAACGTATATATATATATATATAAAGTGTATGTATTATTTTTATTTAAATCAGAGCATCTTTTATCCAACCCCGTCCCAGCTGATTTACGTTCTACAACGAAAGTCGCGTGTTGCTTGATCGCGTATGCGGTAACGATGTTTAGGAAAGTTCCTTACTGTGATTGATTTCGAAAATGCACGCGGATAGCGGAATCTTGCGGCAAGGCAAATTCTCTTATCGGAACTTTGATAGAGTTTAGAATTGAACGACGTCCTCTGGGATGTCGTGAAGCAAGAAATATTTGTTCGAAGGTATGGAGGCGAATGAAGAAAGGAAACCAACTTACCGACCCTTTTCTACCAGGGAAACTGAAAAATACATCGGGCCCGTTTCGCTGTGGCATTTGGCGGAGGACGTTTAGCAATTTCGCCGAATGCCGTGGCTGTGAAACATACACGAATGCCATCATATTAATAAGTAACAATATATTCTCACGACGAGATTCGACCTTGAATTTGCATAACGTGCGATTATCGGATGACTTTCGGACAATTCTTACCCATTTTCCCTTGACAGCTTTCATAGCGCCGAACAAAAGTTTCAACTCTTTCACTGTTATACTGTAGCTCGCCAGCACTCCCAGCATGTCGATCAACAAGTCTGCCGTATCAAGTATAATTTAGACATTATTAAATAGTGTAATTAATTATATGTAAAAAAAAGGGAAGAAATA
Organism: Dinoponera quadriceps; assembly: GCF_001313825.1. NCBI lineage: Eukaryota > Metazoa > Arthropoda > Insecta > Hymenoptera > Formicidae > Dinoponera > Dinoponera quadriceps. The sequence continues at coordinate 181,092 of NW_014557292.1, read as the reverse complement.
GCAAGTTTACAATACGCAGAAGTCTGTCATACGAGAATTTCGCGGAACTGCGGTGAAAGATAAGGATCATTAAGAGCCTAAGCAGGGATTATTCAGTGTTCAATTGTTGTTACATACGTGACATTCCAAATGTTTCAGTTCTATTCGTACTCTTCTCACAGTGGATCAAAAAATTACATTAATATATATATATATATATATATATTATATTACATTAATAAAATATAATATATATATATTATATTATATTACATTTATATATATATATATATATATATATAAGTTATTTAATCGATTTTTTAAAGCCCAAACTATGTGTGTAGAACAAAGATCATTTGGAATCATATTCTAAAATACTCCCTGCGAACAATACAACAGCTGCTAAAAAATATCCTTCATATTTTGCAAAAAGTATGCATTTTTAACCGAATTAATGATGACAAACCACGGTGAAAGGTCATCCGAAGATGTTTTCATAAAGATGGAAACATTAGTCCTCCCGCCTGCCATCGTGACGATCATTAAAATAGATCATCATTCTCCCGCTATTTACAGATGCACGTAATGTGGCGCAGCGTAAGTGAATCGTAGGAAGCGAAAGCGATTGCAAGCAATAAGCATCTAACGAGCTGAGCACATCTGTGGGAAGAAAAACTAAGGAACGACGCGTGCGAGAGAAGTTATGTCAAGCAACTTAAATAAACTAAAATTATTTTTTAAGTCAAGTAACTTAAATAAGCTAAAATTATTTTTAAGATCGTGCACCAACGACAAGCAAGGGAAAAACTTAAATGTTGGTCAATATGTATCGTGTAAGAAGTGTAACAAACAAAAGTAAAGGGTGCTATGGCAAGTGTCATCGTGAATGGAAATAAACGAAACAAACAATGCGATCGTTCTTTCGGAAATTACAAAGGGATGTACGATTAACGACATTTATTAGATGTACAAATTAATTCGGTGCTCTTGTATTTAATATCCTGTAACTCTGGTTCAAATTGACAAATTTTCCCCGTCTTATATGGTGATTTGAAAGTGCCAACCTTAAGCTTTAAGAAGCACTATAATAGTTGACGGCCTTGCCGGTGTAACCTCAGAATACAGTAGTTATCACGATGTTGTTCGAAAAGAAGCATCTGAGGGCAATGCATCCTGTTTGCACTCCAGTTGAATAAAAATGCTGTTCAGTCTACCGGAATGATTTGTTCCGCTTTGGGTGAAGGTTCTGTGACTCATATAACTTGTAAACAAACTTTTTACCGGCAATAGAACTAGGCAGGTGGATTCTATCGCACGATATCGCGTGGCCACATATCACAAAAGGGACGAAGGATCTCATCTATACATTAGGCTAGGAAATTCTCCTTCATGCGGCTTATTTGCCAGATCTAGCCCGGTCAGGTTACCTATTTTGGTCGCTTCAATATCATCTGGCGGATACGCATTTTAGAAAACAATTAACGAGCTCTGGAAAAATATTGATAACTTTATCGAGTTAAAACCGTCAAACTTTTTGCGTGAGAGCACTCATCAGCTGTCCGATAGGATGGAGTAATGTCGTAGAAAATAATTTAAAATTATATCGAACACTGAATTTGCACCTGATTTTTTGTAAACAAACTTTGAATTTCATGAGAAAAAGAGCACCGAATTAATTTGTATATCTAATAATTTATTCGCTGAGTGATGTAATAAGGCGCCAAGATTTAGAAAGTGTCTAATCGATCTAGGATGATTCAATAATAGTTACTAACGAGTTTAGCCTCAGTTTGAAAGTTCAAGTTTCCTTGACGATTTTAGTGATCGTCACGATAGCAGGCGAGAGGATTAATGTTTCCATCTTTATGAAACCATCTTCGGACGATAATTTTTCAACCGTAGTTTGTTACCGTTAATTCGGTTAAAAGTGCATATTTTTTGCAAAATATGAAAAATGCTTGTTAGCTTGTTGCTCTGTTTGCTGAGAGTATTTTAGCATATGATTTCAAATGTTCTTTGCTCCACACATGCGCTTAAGAATCGGTTAAATAATTTTTACACAAATTAATGTAATTTTTTGATCTATTGTGAGATGAATCCGAAATAGGAACGAAACGTCTGAAATGTGACATATGTAACAACAATTGAGTAAATGACTTTGTGATTTAAATCGTTTTAACGGCACTAAATGATCCGTGCTTAGGCTCTTAACACGTTCGCTACCACGTCGCGAAGGAGAAACCTTCACCACAGGCCATACCTTATTTTTCGAATTTTTTCAAAATATACTGCAGATTTGTACTCACATATAATTAAAATTTCGTAATTCACTTAAAATTTCGTAACTCACATATAATTAAAATTTCATAAATTAGAATATAAATCTAGTTTTTCAATATGTCTTAAATATGACAAGGTAAATTTTAAAGAATTAACGAATAATATGAAATGTTACGTCCTGGGTATTCTAGAAACAATGAACTCCTTTTTTATATATATACATTTAGAAAGCAGATGGACTCCGGGGAAGAGCTATTGAAAAAAGGGATAAAGATTACGATGGGTCGCTGCCAAACGCGCCGTATATTTTCCAGCGTCCGTCACCCTAACCGCATTCCTTTTTTTTATGATCATAAAACAAACAAACTCGGGTAAGCGCTGCTGTAAAATGACACGTTCACATGCCGCCTAAATGCGTCAAGGGGCCTCCCAAGGCGTGTTCGCGAATACGGTCGTTGCGTTCTCTTCCAGGACGTAATAGAAATTCATAATGAAAAAATATAATTATATAATGTTTGTCTAATATAAATCTTTATTTTTATCTTTACATTATCTTTCTTTATTTTTTTGAGAAATTTATTCACTATTTTATGAAAGTTACATATTATATTGTAGTAATATATATTTTAGATTATTTACATGTCCGTTATCTATTTAACAATTGCAAAACTATATAGTAATATGAAATGCACACTGGGAGATAAGCTATTAATTCGTTTTAATTTCTAAATTTGTCAAAATATCGTAATATAATCTGAGATCACCTCTACTCATTAAACTTGTGACTGTCTTCAAGCATATTTGTCAGTAAGTTCAGAAAAGACTTCGTTAGTTTAAGAAATGAATAAGTGAAAATCAATTATCGTCACACATGTGTGACGCTGGGCTCTCGATGGAAATTCCGTGTGTCACATATATGTGATGCAGGTAGCGAACGTGTTAGTGACCTTCTCTCTTTGAATTTGATTGTATATTAAAGAGCCTTATTTATTAATATCTGTAGTGAATTATTTCCGCCTTGATTAATGATAGCATAGCGCCAAATTTAAATCAAATATTTACTTACCAGCGACAACAGTTTCCGCACGAGATAATCGATGCAGAACGTGTTCTATGAGACTCACATCCGTACATGCTTGTAAGTTTCTGACGCTTTTTCTCAGAATTGCAATAAAGACGCTCCATATTTCAGCCTGAAACAGAAATATCACTCGTGTTATACATTACTAAACGTGCCTTAAAATTTATTAAGATTATTGGATTAAAGAAAATAACGAGAAAAATGATAAATATGATCGAATTTCGCCTGAGCCGTGTAATTGATAATTCGAATGGAATTTCATTGCGCATAATTACGTTACGACCGTAAATCGCTCGCTAAAGTCGCGTAATAGGGAGATGATTGCGGAATATTGATTAAAAGCATACCGCGCTTATTATTATTCGTTTGTTTGCAGCGAAAATATTACTCTCGTCGAAAGCATCGGTTAATAACGGGAATTTCATTAGCATTCATTTTTTATTTTCTCCTTATTAGAAATCGCGCGCATTATTAACGCACTCCATTAAAAGCACCTTTTCCAACGTTGTCTGTTCTTTTAAACAATAATATAACAATTTCCCGATAATTTTTCTGTAACCTAATATAAAATAATGTTATTAAAAAAATATTCATTTTCATCCTTTTCGTGCGAATACAACGGCATAACTGAAGAAATCTCTCGCAACAGCGTCCTTCGACTCGATTAACCAAATTATCCGTACAGAGAGAGAGAGAGAGAGAGAGAGAGAGAGAGAGAGAGAGAGAGAGAAAATCCAGTAATGTCTTTGTTATAGATAGCGGCTTGCCAATTACGTCCAGGCAAAAACTATCTCGGAGGGGTTCTCCAAGTCAAGTGGAGTGGTTTTACGTCGAAACGAATAAAGGATGGCTTAATAAAACCGCGCGCTCACTCCGCGGAGAAGAAGTTAATGCTCCAAAGAGGTTTTTTGCCCGAGCAATCGCGAATAATTCACTCGGATATCCTGAGCAAACACAATACCAGACCCTCTCTGTGGAAGGTGTTATTTAATACGACCAGACAACCCGCCTTCGTCCGTGCATAAGGCGCACCGAGGGAGATGTGTAACTCCGTAACTCTAAGGCGCGGGCACGTCTGATAAAAAATCCACCGGCAACTATTTCAATATTCACAAGCGGCATCGTCCGCGGTAAGCGTGTTTATTTACGCGGGTCAACTTCCGACGGAACTCCCAATAGTTCATCCCCCGAATTATTATACCCTGGGATAGTCGGACAACCACGCGCACACAACCGATGCGAGAGGGGATCGGCCGGCCGGCGCCGAACGGCAGTTCATGTACCCGCGTAATCCCCTGCTGATATGCAAGGTAGGCCACGATGCGAGATAACTACGGGTGCGGGATAACCGCCGGATAGCGGAGAAATCCCGAAAATGCCGCTGGAATTCCCCCCCTCCCCCCCTCAGTCGGAATTTCGGCTCCGCGGGCCGGAGTTTTAGCGAGGAGAAGTTATGGGCATTTGGATAATTCCGGAGTAATGATCTCGCGGCTATACACCTTGTCGGCTTGCTACATCGGATTCGCGGACGAATTCGCTGAGCAGAAGAGAAAGAAAGGCGACGCAAGGAGAGACTGAGAGAGAGAAAGAGGGGGAGGAGAG
>NW_014557292.1:175925-176139 GCF_001313825.1 Dinoponera quadriceps | reverse complement strand
AGGGAAAGAGTGGGAGGAGAGAGGAAGGGGAGAGTCGTCCTGAGTAATGTCGTGGAAGCTTTCGGCTGTCGCTCGGCCGTGATAAATTACCCTGAATCGCGAGAGCAGTGGTTAGTCAAGTTGATCTCCAAGCTGGATAACTCGTCTTCGCGCTAAAGGATATTGCTTATCTATCCTCGTAGATGTTGTGCCCCGAGATACTCCCGCGAGCATT
>NW_014557292.1:140196-175772 GCF_001313825.1 Dinoponera quadriceps | reverse complement strand
CGAGATACTCCCGCGAGCATTTCCCTATGATCCCGGGATATTAATGTCGGCTTCGCGATACTGCTTACGATGCGCTTGAGAAAAGTATCTTCTCGTTGTCTGGGACACCCTATATATATATATATATATATAATATATATAAATAAATAAATAAATAAATATTTTATTTATTTATTTATTTATTTATTTATTGCAATTTCGTTTTAGATTAACGTTTATTATTTAAATAGATTAAATAAATATATAGAAACGTAGGTTTGCTTGATAATTACTAAACTTTTACGGATAATTCATTGCGGATGTTTGTCCAGAGAATAATCCGATGCGTACGTCATTACACACGCTAAATATTTGTATTTTCTCAAAATAATCTAAATAGTCGCTACAAAAGCCGCGAGTAGATTTTTATTGGCCGGTCTATTTTTTCTTGGTTAATAACCGGTAAAGCTCTGAAACTCCGAAGCTCCGAAACACATGCCGTAACCAAGCCTTCGTCCACGTAAGGTTTCGGTGTATGCACGGTGCTAAAGATATTATATATTTTTCATTTTTGAAAAAGAGTGGAACTATAAATATTGAAAAAGAGTGGAACTATAAATATTGACAAGTATTGTTAGGAAATTGACGGTTGCGACGGGGAAAATGCGTATTAAACAGCCGGCGTTATTAAATAGCGGTATGTTATTACTATGATAATACTAGACGGCATTTTGTAAAATAAACTGTAGGAAAGAATTAGTAGAATACAAATGCGAAGTTCTTCCTCATTCTCTTTATTCTCCTGACAATTCTCCAATAGATTACCATTTCTTTAAGTATCTGCATAGCTTCTTGAATGAAGTAGTATTTCAAGCAGGAAGTGACATGAAAAGTGCGTCCAGTGAATTTCTTGCATCTCGTTCTTCCAATTTCTACGTGAAAGGCATTGATGCGCTTGCATCACGTTGGGGGAAGTGTATTGGGCTGGATGGAGATTATTTCGACTGACAAAGTGTATATAAAGTATATCGAATAAAAATTTAAATTCTACATTCAAAAACGCTACTTTATCTGCAACAACCTGATAAGTTTGCCAATCAATTTATGAACAGCCTCTTTGATGCACCACTGAAAATACAAAACTGTGCTTTATAATATCTTTAAAATGAAAAGGGAACGTGCAAAATTTAAAATTGCTTTATTCCTAATAAACATTTTTCTCAAATTAACGTAAACAAACACGCGCGAGTGGTCCCTCACATTCAAGATTTTCGCTTAGACGCTGTTGTATTGTTTATTAAAGCTGAAATTTCACTTGTCGTACGGCGAGTTTGTCGGGCGTGTCGATTAGTTATCGGATAGAAAATTTCCAGAGTACTCAGACAAAATGTTAAGAATCTTAGAAATGCTTTATCCAACGTCCAATCGGCACATCCGATAATATTCGCGCGACAAATAAAATCTTTGCTTAACGTAATTTTAAACGAGTTTTCCCCAACATCTCATTTGTTGTGCGACCAGTATTGTCGGACGTGCCGATTGATTGTCAAATAGAACATTTCTAGTGCCCGGAGAAAATGTCAGCGACCTTAGAAATGTCCTCCATCCGACAGATAATCGACATATCTGACAAACTCATGGAATATTCGACGTTATATATGCTGTACTATTCTGTAGATCGAAAGTAATACGATTTTCAATCTTATATATACACATAAAATCAGACTATCTTTATCTCTATCTCAGAATCAATTATAATTAGAGCCATTATAACCCTATCATTGCAATCCGAGTTATTTATACGACTCTCAACTTTATGAGTTACGTGTAAGGCTAATAATGCGAATCGCATAATTTCCCGTTTAGAGAAGCGCAGTGCGCGACGCCGATTACGTCGCGACGCGACAAATGAAATTTTAATATCGATTATTACGAAGATATGAAGCAAACATGTTGATGTTCGGAATCGCGGCGTTTGCGCACGAGAATGAAGCGGGTGAAGGGATACGCTCGTGCACGAGTCGTCGACCGAAAACAGCGCGCGTCCATCCACCGACGCGACGCGAAACGCATACGCGCGTTCGACACGGCGTTTTTCCACCGGACATTTTCTGCGACGGAATATTCGAACCGAAAGGTATATCGGATGTACATCATCATGGTGTATCCTCTATCAGCCGGCCGCAAGCGTTGAAAGTTGAAATAACAGTGTAACGCTCGTTTCACCTGACGGGACGGTATCGTCGGAGCGGTCTCGCGGCGAATCGGCGGTGGACATCCTCGACGGCCAGCGTATCAACAACCACCATTCCAGGAATAATGTTATCGTTTTGCAGCCATGTACGCTGAGTATTTCGCGATGATGACGGAACGGACACGATGAAACTACGATTACGTGCTGTTCATACTCGCCCGCCACGCTTTCCGTCCACTACGATAATGCATAGGCTGCCTTGATAAATCATCGAAGTAGCGCCGAGCGAGTATATCTCCTCGCTCATCTTTTCTGCCCTCTCTCTCTCTCTCTCTCTCTCTTTCTCCCCCTCTTTCTCTTCCTCTCCCTTCCTCTATCTTCCTCTTTCTTACGGCTATTGTAATGAAATGACAAATAGCTAACCGCACAAGCTGATACATTCGATTTGTTCGTCTATGCGCGTGGCGGAATCTGCTTGGCGCTAAAGTATGATAGATGCGAGAAAATATTTAGTTCGCGCACGGCAATGCGCGGTTGGATAACGGCATGCCCGAGTATCCAAAAAAACGATGCGCCACATTGAGATAGTCGGAATCGAAAAGAAATGGCGTAAAGTTCGGTCGAGCATTTTAATAACGAGAGTTTAATGTGAACACGATAGTCGTGACCTGTTCGCTCGCAAATCTACTAACATACGTGCATCGATTCTTGCGAGAATCGAGACTGAGAATAGATTTACTTGATTTTTGCGATAATCTTTGTTTTTTTTTTCTCTATCTTTCCCTTTTCCTTTCTCAAATCGTGCATAAATCGACATCGTATTTTTCTCTCATGTTCAATTTTAACGATTTAATAATACACTCGCGTATCTTGCCCCCCCCCCCAAAAAAAACACCTGCCAGAATAAATCAATGCAAGGTGACATTAAAACTCACATTTTAATTTGGGCAATATCTCCCCCTCCCCATTTTAGTAGCGAATAACAATAAATTCAATGTTGAAATTGTTCTCATATATTCACTACGTAAAATATTAACACACTGATACGCGGGGAATGTGAAGGGTATTTAAAAAATTTAATTATTCAAATCGAACCCTTCGTTTTTTGTTCGACGGCAGCAAAAAAGGACAGCTGTTAACGCATACAATATCGAACATTATATTATTACGTTTGCAATGTGATTATTGCAACTTTCAAAATTACACATATCAGCATTGTACTTTAAAATATCATCCAGTTAGAATATGATACTAGTTATTGAGATATATATTTACTCAGGGAACGGAGAATTTGAGATATAATCTTGTTTTAGAACTAGCCGCTTGTTTAACTTAAATATATTATATATTCTCGTTTAACTTCGTATACGTATGAAACTTCATTAACTAATATGAAAGAAAAAGAGAGAGAGAGAGAGAGAGAGAGAAAGGAGGGTAGAGAAATGTTTCAAGTGTTATCAGACGAGATATTATTATACGAGTTTAGCATAAGTATAGGCAGTATAAGTACCAGGTGTAGAAGTATGAAACCGGAATTTTTTTTGTAAAAATTACACGTCTGTTGTTTGAAAATGATAAAAAATATTTTATTCAAAATAATGTCCATTGCTATTTATACATTTTTCCCACCTCTCCGGCAGTTTATGAATGCCACGCCAAAAAAACATTTCTTCTTTTGAAGCGAACCAGCTATCGAGCCATTTTCGTACATTTTCATACGAATTGAAGCGTTGTTCAGCGAGAGCGTGTCCCATTGATGCGAATAGATGATAATCGGACGGAGCCAAGTTTGGAGAATAAGCCGCATGCGTTAGTATTTCCCAACTGAACGCCTCGATCGTTTCCCTGACCCGTTTTGCTGTGTGTGATGGGGCATTATCATGGAGCAAAATGACTTTGTGTTGCCTTTTTCCATATTCCGGTCGTTTTTCACGCGATTTAAATCGATCATTTGCTGTTGGTAGCGATCAGTGTTAACGGTTTCACCAGGTTTTAGCAGCTCATAATAGATTACACCCTTCTGATCCCACCAAACACAGAGCATTGTCTTCTTTCCAAAGCGATTGCAGTGGATGTCGATGGTTCGCCTGGATTCACCCATGATTTCTGACGCTTAGGATTCTCAAAATATATCCATTTTTCATCACCTGTCATGATACGATGGACTTTCTTTTGTATCTGTCGAGCAGCATTTCACAAGTGGTTTTTCGATTTTCTTGCTGTCTTTCATTCAGTTCATGCGGAACCCATTTTCCCACTTTCTGAATCATGGCTTTCAAACGAATTGAGACAGCTTTCTGCGTCACATTCAATTCATCCGCGAGTTCTTGAGTTTGAATATCATCTTCATCCAATAAGGCTTGCAATTCGTTGTCTGCGAACTTTTTCGGTGGTTTCCCACGCTCTTCGTTTCTCACGTCCAAATCACCACTTTTGAATTTTTTCAACCACTCGAAACACTGTGTTTTACCAAGAGCATGTTCACCGTAAGCTTCGACAAGCATTCGATGCGCAGCAGTTTTCTTCAAATGATAACAAAAAACCAATGCTGTCCGCAAATCGTAGTTCGTAGGCATAAAACTCGACATGTTTAAGGTTATAGAAAAATATACCGGTGTATGGAACTTGGGTTGTTGTGTGTTGAAAATCTTCGTCAGCTGTTAGAAGGAGATGATGGCGCTGCAGAAGCGGTCTTACGGTTCCTAAACTGATGGCTAGCATCATCTATAGGGAAATTCCGGTTTCATACTTCTACACTTGGTATAAGTAAGATATATATTTTGTAAGAAATACATGCATTTTGGTTGTTAATATGTTGTTAACAATGCCTTTCGATGAAAATGGAGAATATTTTGAATATGTGAAATAATATAACATAAAACATGCGCTGTAATTTGAGAATCTTCCTAATATTTTCTTCAAAATTAGCAACATATCAACTTCCACGTCAAATCAAGCCGTGCTTTTTAAAACTGATAGTATGAAAGCCAGTTTAAAACTAACAAAATGCACATAACCCTGCACATAACCTTGTACAGAGTGTTCCAAAGTGGCCGGATAGTTTCCTTTTTTGAATTATGCCCCCTCCCGATGAGATACATATGTGCGCATGCGCTTAATTTGTAGATTAGGATTAATATGAGGTTTTAATACCTGTAATGCCAATAACAATGGAAGTGTGGCTCGCAGAGTTACGCTCGAAGCGTTTTTTGTGAGCGGCCATTCTATCATTTGCGTTTCGCAAAAAAATCAATGTTGTCCCTCAAAACCCATGCTAAGCCGAAGCACGATAGAAAAAGATAGGTTGGACATTTTCAGGAAACATCCTGTGCAAGTAACAAACGCTCTTCCGTTCGGCCGAAGATCGCGCAAACGCCGGAAAATATTGGAACGTGTTCGTGCATCTGTGTTGCACAGTCCCAAGCGTTCTCTGCGAAAACACGTCCAAGTGTTACGTCTCGGTCGAAATAGTTTTCACCGCATTCTACAGAGAGACTTGCACTTCCATCCGTATGAAATCGCAGTATAATATGCCAGCAATTGAAATCTTCAGATTATCGTCCTCGTAAACTCTATTTACGAAAACCATGCTTCGTAACCTCGGAAACGGTGAAATACTCCATTCAATTATTTGTTGATGAGCGATGAAGCGCATTCTCATGTAAATGGTGTGGTAAACAAGCAAAATTGCGGTAACTGGTTTAGAAACAACCAGCAGATCGTTCACAAGCAACCATTGCATTCGTCTAAGGATACAGTATAGGCGGGAAACGCTCAGAACAGCTTTGTATGATTGTTATTTTCTTCGAAGGAACTGTGATCACCGAGTGGGACGTGGGCATCGATGATGTGCTATATTTTGTTAATAACAGCGATTTTTAATTGTCTTTATTAACCCGGCAATAGTCACCTTTCTTTTTACATAAACGGTCACCTGAGGTATAAATGACTCCACGTGATCGTTTATGTAAAAAGAAAGGTGACTATTGTCGGGTTAATAAAGACAAACAGCACTCTGTTTCGAAAGCTTCCCTCTATAGACTGGACTAAAGGAAAAAAACAATTTGGTAAAGATGAATAAAATAGCAGCAAAGAACAAAAACATCACAAAAATAATAAGTTTTTCTTATTGTAATAATACTTAAATAAACAATATTTTTCGAATAATATTCGTTTAGATTTGTAGAAAATTTAATATTCCTTAATTTAAAAAAAGTATCTCTCGATATTTTTCTTCGTTTTTGAGTTATGTCTGGCAAAACCATAATATACAATATTTTGCATAATAGATCTACAGCGATCTTCATATGTCAATGTTTTTTAATTTCTTAAGCGCAGTTTTATCGGTTAATGTATAATATAAATAACCTACGAAAGAATTCCGTATTCAATTGATTCCCATACTTATAATAACGAGCAGAATTTTGTCGACATTTGTCAAGTTCACCGAGTATAATGACAAGAAAACGTCCAATTAGGCGCATTATATCCGAATATTCGTGCGGTGTAACTGTTGATGATTTCGCGAATCAACAAAGTCGCTCCAAAGCAGCGGTCGTGTTGCACAAATATTCAGAAATGATGCGTCTTATCGGGGATTCTCGATGTCGCTGCGAGACCGCATTAATCGCATTCTTCTATGCCGCGGCAAAATAACTGACATATAAAACGAGTTATAGCAATGTATCCGATGCAGGGCGGCCGACAGTTTGTGTACACGTGTAATGACCCGACCCCGTAATTCGCGCGATTTTATCGCTAGTAGTCGCTGATAGCACTTAAGAGAAAACGTAAAGGCGCATAGCTCTATGCACCGGTTCTCCCATGAGCCTGCACTCCCGCGAATGTTTCAGGCGTGATCCTCCAGTGTACTCCCGGCTGGGATAATCCTGCATAATATGGGGGTTTGCGAGCCTTTAAAATCCAAATACCCAGCGCGTTCGTGAATAATTCGCTGCACGCGAGCGCTGTTAAATTGCAGCATCGGAAATCTAATGGTCCCCCCCCCCCCCTCCTTGTACAATAGGAGCTGTGTCGTCGGTGTCGGCATCGAGATGGAAACCGTGGTGGGAGTGCCGTGTCGAAGTGGCAGTGATTTCCTTCCGCATGCATTCACGTCTCGTCCTGATTCCGTTAACATTATTATTCGATTAAATATAGTCGGGACTACCCGATGATTGAAAAAACGTTGTAAGATCGTATTTGTTTTCGCAAAATAGACGCAGCAACCGACTGACCGGCCAACCGACAGATTCATCGATAATCGTGAAAATTTAACGTCGCGTCTGCGCCGAAAAACGGGTTTCCGCCCATATCTTTGCTTAACACGCCGTTTATCGATTTCTCGCGAGACGCCCCGTATAGGAATTTTGGTTTCACATTAACTGCACGAATGATGACAAATTCGAGCTTGCAGAACCCTGTACAAGTTATTGCTTCATTCTGATGCTACAAATGATTACTTCAAGCCATTTTCCCATATGAAATTCTGCTTTAGGCGGGACTCACTTCAGAATATTATTTAACGTTCCATTATCTGAATATTCTATCTGCATTTAATCTTTATTCTTGACTTCTTTTTTAGAAAGCAGCGTATTAATTGTGTAGCTTACATAACTGCAGATAAAATATGTACAATAAGTAAATATTAAGTTACTTAATAGAGATAAATGGGCAAGTTTAATTAAAGGACGAGCGAGGTAATAAATCTTATTACTTCGTAATCTCTTTATTATTTATTTTCATGAAGCTGTTGTGCTACGTGACTCAAACGAACTGAAACTGTGTCACGTATTTAGCTGTACATTTTCGACTGAAAATAAATGCCGATATAAAAAGATCTATTAAAACACTTTGATTCATAAATTAATGTTCCTCACATCGGGGTATCATTAAGGTATCGATGGCTTGTAACGTTAAAATTCGTGCGACATCATTATATAATCAGCGAATCAAAGCGAGCAAAGTGTTAAAAAAATTTGGCCATTGAAGTACTTAATGAGACTCTTATCGGTATCGAGTCATTCGACACGTGTATCTTGGATTGAATCGTATCTACGCGAATGTTAGTGTCAGGGTCAGTGCCACGACAGAGCAATCAGGATGGTGAGAATCGAGAAGCCACAACAAAGAATGCATGACCTCGGAACGCGATACATCATATGTTTACACGTGTATCCAATCATTTACTATACAGGAAAATTCTTCTTTAGCAGATTAGACGGGCATACTGAAAATAAAGAATAATCAGATTATACGCGAGATAAAAGGTAGACTCGATATGGTAGGTGATTATTGTACGATACTCTACATGTGCGTTGAAAATTTGAGAAATAAGTCCATGCACGTAATATTATCGGATAATTTTATCCTCTCGCTAGATTTATCGCGTCCAACATCTGGCGATGACTTTTACCATCGACAAAGTAACATCAAAGATTTTCAGTCTTGGGTAAATTTTCATATAGGCAAAGTCACCTCAAAGGTTCCAGAAGTAATTGAAAAAGAATGAAATTTTAAGGCCTACAAGTTGTTACAATTGTGGTCCGATGCTCATTGGTTTGAGTAATAACCAATTTTTTTCAAATTTTTTGTTGATACGATAATCAAAGGAATTTTGAAAAATATGGAGCACAAAAAAACTCAAAAAAATGATGAAAATATAAAAAAAATACAGAGAATAAAGAGATAAAGAAGAATATGGAGGCCATCAAAAATATAAAAAATTCGAAACATGGAAAGGTTTAAAGATACAAAAAAACATAAAAAAAATAAAACGCAAAAAAGAAAAAATACATGAAACATAAAAAAATAGAAAATAAAAGAGGATATAAGAAACCGTCACGTCTACGCTCGTTGTCCCGGCTGAGAGCAATTTATAAAAATATGAGAGAAATCTTTCATGCGATCCTCAATTTAACATGTCGTGATTGTGTTATTTGAAGATATTGCGTAGAATTAAATTCAACAGTTTTTTATTGCAATAACATAATTTATACGTAAGTTTAATACACGCGAGAGTGCGCGCGTCTATCTCCGTCCATCTTATTTTTTTTCCTCGGTAACAGTTGCTACCTGTTAATTTTTGATAAATTATTTCTGTTACTTCGTTTCACCGCTTAACATATTCATTTTGTGCTAAATTAACATGGAAATTTAAATGGACCATTCGGAACATGCGAAAAATATTAAATTTAACAAAAATTTTTTTACTATACATTAATGGGCAAAATACGGCTTTTTTTAAATAACATTATTCTTTAATCTCAATCAAACCATATTTTTGTTCGGTGAACTACATTTATGTGTTGAAGTCGAGCTGATTTCGATGTCGACAATATTTCAAAACTGCCCATCTGAGTCTCGAATTGACATTGAATTTCAATTTCTTTTCGATGCCCGCATTTCGATATTATTTCGATTTCTTATTTCTTAACGGGTATCATGTCTCTTTTACAGACATTTTTTATAGCAACATTTTCTTTTATGTAGTTCTGGTTATTTTCTTTTATGTAGTTCTGATTATATGGAAGATCCTTCTTATTAGTTTACTCTCAGAGCTTTCACAATATCTTTCCTTTCTGTTCGGTCTCATTTTTGCAACTAGATCCTGAAAAATCTATTGAGCCCATTTAGAACTGAAACGAATCAGTTGTTACGACAATACAGACCTTGCCTCGACTTCGAAACTAAAAGTATCGCATAAGTATGCATGGCCGGTCTCGCGATCCTTGCGCGTCCTTGGCGTTGCGACGCGGTGCTTCTTGATATTTCGATATTTCCCATTAATCTTTCAAGTTTGACCAAATTTGCAGGATTAATGTAGAGGCAAACTTTCGATTTGGGACCTCATGTATTTCATCGGCGTCTTATCGTCATTTCCCCCCTGCTATTCCCGACACTCAACGCTATCAATTCTTCCTAAACCACCACAGCAAAATCTCGCGAGGCTACTAAAGTTGGTACGTTTTAACGGGGAGTTTCACAGAATCGCATTTCCTGCGGGACCGTTCAATTTCGTTGCGGTGACTCGCGGTCATCCATTACGCTTCGCACGTTAAAACGTACTTGCCGGTCTGGTACATTGAACAATCGTGCGCCGCTAAAAACCACCGAGAGAGCGTGACTTTTAAGGCTGTTGCAACGTTGAAGAAGGAAGGGAAGAGGAGAGAGAGAGAGAGAGAGTAAGAGTGAGGGGAAAGCCCACTCTTTCATTTTGCCAAGCGTGGAAAACATGATTTCGTGTACTTACTTCTTCATAAGTACGCAAATTTCGTCCTCGAACTGTTTGCAAGTCGAATGCGGGCAGCAAATAAACGAGCGGTGGAGCTCAAGTGACTTCTGAGTCATAATTTTCACTTTTACCGGCCGGAAAGAGAACTTTTCCCCCCTTAAATTGATTAAAGTACCTCGCGGGCGAAAGGAAGCCCGTGGAATCTGGTACGTTCTGAAAGTATCTTCTTACTTTATCAGCATTGAAGCCGTGGAAGGAAACGCGAAAGTATTCACTGGACTCGAGAATAATCCAGTCGCAGCTACGGCCGCGTTAAAAGGCAGTACCAAGTTTCTAGCCGACACTTGCGCCGGCACTAATTAATTCATTATAAAATCAATACGGCTTTTCGTCCAGGACATCCCATTTGCACGGTATTTTCCGCCGTTTCCGCGAACTTAATCCGACTCATCCTCTTTGTTTCATTCTTCTCCAATTTCCCGGGCGTCGTTCCGCAGTTAAATCGCAGATTATGCGAAGATAAACGATGACGAATGAGTCGGCCGTTACATCACCATACTTCGCGTCTCTCAGATTGTCCGCGGATCATCGCCCGACTCTATTCGCGTTGCCGCGCTTCCATTTATTTAAATCCCTATTTCGTCAAATGGATATTCCCG
Source organism: Dinoponera quadriceps (assembly GCF_001313825.1). Lineage (NCBI taxonomy): Eukaryota > Metazoa > Arthropoda > Insecta > Hymenoptera > Formicidae > Dinoponera > Dinoponera quadriceps. Next base: position 164,707 of record NW_014557292.1, on the reverse strand, counting down.
GACGCGTCGCGTCACGACGGGACCCAAAGAGAACAAACAATGGAAAATGACGCCTCGTTTTCCATTCCGAAATTCCCGTCTCAATTTCCACGCAATCCCCCGTTGCTCCTTAGCGTCGTGTCGTATTAACAATAGCGTTCTCTTCCCGGAGACTTTATACGACGGTGCAGACGCGACCGAAGCGATACGGGAATTCGTTCCTTCAAGCTTCGGCATCTTTTAAGTGAAAAGGCAAATTTGAGCGAATGATAAAGCGTCAATTGTCGAATGCCGGGCGATCGGTCGCAGACCGATTCGGACGTGAAACGATTGAACGAACTGCGATTGAACATTCCAATTTCACCTTATTTCGGACTTTAATGCAGTCAGGACAAGTGACTACGTTATTTCGGCCGGAGTAGAGGATGTGTCAAAGGCGACTGTGCGGGAGAGTGCGGGACTACTTAAGCGCAGAGCGGAACTTCCATTTGATGAGGACGCGTAAAGTATTTATGCCGCGGTGGGGCCTTTTCTCAAACGCTTCTTTGAATTTCAAGTGTCTCAAAGGGTCAGCTTTCAGTTAGCAGCGATCCAATCGAATTTGAGCCTCCCCCCTCCTACCCCCCCACCGATCAGCGTGAGGTTTGGGTCGGCGGTATTGGGTTAACCGTACACCCATTTGCTTCTACCGTGTCAAAGGCTGAAGGATGCGTACACGCGAGAGAGAAAAAAAAACGGCCGAAAGTATTACGTCATCGACGGTTGAATGCGCACACGCAGTTTCGCGTTGCCGTCGGCAATCGATACGCGGACCACGATATCGCGAGATATTCGCGCGGTTTGTACAAATATTCGCGTTTCATTCGGTTAAAACGAGAACTGATGTGCCGTGCGATCGTCCCGTCGCTCGATGAGAATCGAAGGGAAAGCAAGGCGATTGTTTCCAAGCGCCGAAATCTAATTTCGACATTATCACTAGAATTCGAAAGCATCGATATCTTTAACTCGAGGTATCGCCGCACATTTCGCGGGTGGATTCGACGCGGCGAGGCCGCGCGAATTTCCGTTTCGCGCGGCGAGGCGAAGTAAAAGCGTCAAGGAAGATCAGCCGGATCTGCCGTACGGGAAAATAGCGGTCGGTGAAATAAGGAGAGGAGTCGGTTCGTTTGCGGAAGACGGGACCGAAACGTCGTCTCGACATTATCTCTCCGGGCTCGTTCTACCGAATACACTGTCACGGCACGCTCTAACCAACTTCCCGACTTTAATCGACTTCACCGAGAGACTCCGGCACTTTTCATTTATCGCCTTCCCTTTCTGACGCACTCGGGGATTAAATAAGTACGAAGCATATGCTTCCGCCGGGCCCCAAGACGATCCCCCGTCGTTACGCTTCGGTGCTCCTTTCCTCGCTCCTCGAATTTTACGATTAGTTGAGAGATATTTCGGACAAATCGCCTTCTTTCTCTCTCTCTCTCTCTCTTTCTCTCTCCGTATCTTTCCTCCCTCACGCTCGCACACTCGCGCACTCAATCGCTCACTCACGCGAAAATTCGACATTAATATTCTGTTCGCATTGTTACGTGTTCCTCGATAATAGCGCCAGCTATGGCCTGCTGCATCGAGCCCGAAGTGTTCGTTAACACATAGTAGCGTCGGTACTGCATTGAGATTCGTCGAGCGTTAAACATACAGATTTACGAGTAAAAGCGGGGCATTTACGAAGTACAGTTAAAGCCTCCAGCCCACAGTTTCCAACGGTTGACAACTACTGCAGATTAACCGAAATGGAAAGCCTTCTCTTAGTTCCGACCCCGGGACTCCAGTTTTCCCCTTCCCCCCTCACTCTCTCTCTCTCTCTCCCCTAAAAATCTTCCCGTTCCGCGAGACGAGATATAATCGTCGTTAATTAGCTGAGCCGTTAAATGTGCGTCAATTGTATAATAATCACGAATAAATGTAGCAGAGGATAATGCTCGCTCGTTGCACTCGTCGGCTAGAATTGTGATTATTCAATGGCGCACGATAAAATTACAACGACGCGACTGTGGAGGATTTATCATCGAATTGTAAATTATGAATTACTCGTTCTCGCGCAAAAACCGATGATACACCGACGTTAAATATTAGCGTCGCGATGTTGCGTGTGAGATTGTCTATTTGTCCCGTCGCGGCTTACGTGCAGGATCGCGGGAAGCGAAGATTAGCAATAAGCTGGAACAATATTTTTCGCGAGAGCCGATAAAGAGCGGCCGCGGGAGAGGTTGGGGGAAAAAATATGGTCGTGGGTAAAAACGATAGGTAAAAGGAAAAAAAAAAAATACGTGCCGCTAATATCGTGCCAAACACGTGTGGGTAAACTTGCACGGCGTCAACGAGGATGGATCGCTAATATTATTCTTCGTGCTAACGGATTGCGCCGGAGTATTTTAAGACGCGAGTTTGTCGACTAAAACGACTCGATACGAGCCAACGAGCGAGAGATTACTCTTATCCTCGCGATAAATCGCGATATTGCATCTCGTATGCGGGGCGCGAAATATTTGGGAAATGGGAAAGACCGCGAGATCGCAAATCGAGCTGCGAAATCACAAAATCGATAAGCCTTCGGTCCTTCCGTCTCGAGGAACGCGTGGAGGGCGAAAGTGTCGGGAAGAAAAAGCGGAAGGACGAGGAAAGGCGGAAAGCAAAAGTTTGGTTGTTTAGCGGGAGGGGGNGGGGGGGGGGGGACACAGCGTTACGTAATGCTGCGGCTAAGCCGCGAAGAATGTCGTATCGGTGGCGGAAAATCAGCACGGCTACGTGGCGGCGGTGGTGGCTTTTGCTGCTTGTAAACATTGACACAGCACTCCGCAAAGCACACCGAGCGCTCCGCTTTGCGTCGTCAGCCTCGTCCTGACAACGTTTACACTCCTCCTTCGCGCTTATCGCGCTGTTGCCGCGTCTAATTTATTCAGTAATTTACTATTAATTATTGTTATTTGTATCGCAATACCAGCCTGATGGTCGTGAGAGAGAGAGAGAGAGAGAGAGAGAGAGAGAGAGTTTAACGCATGTGCACCGCGAAGTGATGCTCAAAGGGGCGATGGCGAGGCGAAGAGAAAATCGAAATCCACGTGGTTAGCGTAATTCCTCCGAGGAAAAAAGGAACAGGCGACAGAAGAGGTTTCGGAATGTTGCGCTTCTCGATGAAAATCGCGCAATTTATCGGGAACTCTGCCTCACCGGATTGTTCCGCGCGTCGTTTGCGCTTCTTATCGCACGGAATCTTGCGCGGCATAATAACGACGCGGTAGGTCGAGCGTCGTCGCACGAAGAAAAGTGCCCGGTCGCGTTTCCCGACCGGGAAGCGGGATCCTTTTCATTTGCGCGCTTCTAAAGAGCTGTTACTCCTTCCTCTTTTTTCTTCTTTCTTCTTTTTTCAAAATAAATGACACCGTTCCTGACGAAAGCCGGCCGGCTCTGAATCGCGGCGGGGAGAGTTCGCTTCGAGGAGAGGGAGAGGGAGAGAGAGAGAATGAATGAATGAGTGAATGAATGAATGATAAATTTATTGTGCGTTCTGAGAAAACCTCCTCTCAAGCGCAATTTTAGACACAGAATACCATAAGGAAAAAGGAAAAAAAGCATAATACGAAAAAGAAAAGAAAAATATATAAAAAAATTAGTTCAATATATAAGAGAAGTCAAGGAACAATCCGCTTGTTTAAGATAAACCACCAGAAAAAAATTATTATAATGTAAAATGGTAAAATTTATATTTAAATGTATCAGATTTGGCAGTGTCAAGCAAAGTATTAGGTATTTTATTCCATAGGGGTGCAGAGAGATTATTTTGAAAGACTCATTGTATATTTCGGTCCTGCATAACGGAACAGTGAGTATCGGTTCAATGCGGCTCGTGTTTTCACTTTCATAGATTTAACCGCTCGAAAGTTATGTAAGCCCGGAACAACGCATTTCTATATCTAAGAATGCCAAATAATAAGGAGCGAACAACATAACACGCTAGTCTATCTTCAACCATTTAAGTACACGAAAATAAGGAGTGACAAATGCGTCTGATCTTACATGAAAGACAACAAATCTCACGCATCTATTCAGAGCTTACTGTAGACGCAAGTTCAGCGGAATAATCAGAAAGGAAATCAATCTAATCTTGATGGTAGTTGGTAGAAGTTGTTTACATACTTTAAGTTGATAAAGAAGATGACTATACGCCTAGTTGTATCTCCGATATTTGTTTGGTCCATGAAATTGTATTAGACAGAGTAATTCCAAGATATTTTACTTCCTTCGAGAAAACGACACGGATTTGATGTGTGACGTGATGACGTAGTTGATACGCAGTTTCCGAAACTCTTTTCAAACTAGATCGTTGACGCATCTCGTTGAGATAATCGCCCGAATTTTAACAGGGTTGAATGTAAGACAGCTGTCTTGTACCCAACTGGAGATAGTATTGATATCCTCTTGCAACTGCGTGATACTAAGTTTAATATTGCGCGGATCACAATGGATATGCAGGGTGTTGAAGAAAAGCATTCAATATTTGTAGATAGTGTCAGATACGCACTATACTGAGTAAAAAAATCTTGGTAAACAGGTCGAAGGTTCAACACTGAGGTAAACATCTCACGTGATGTACGTAGAAGCCAGTAAGTAAATCACGATGCTAACATACAAAAAATATTTCTATCTCAGAAACGGTTGAGCTCTCAACCTGTGTTTACTCAGATTCTTTTACTCAGTATTGTATTTATCGATCATATAAATATTGAATGGGAGGGGGGAGGGAGAAAGAGAGAGAGGGAGAGAAATGTACGACGCGGGCCGCAATATTCAGCTCCGAACGTATCTAAGAATGGAACGACCGTTTTGTAGATGGCAACGGTAAAATAGCGGTTGGCATTACAGGTATCATAACTTAGGGATGGCGCAAGGGATTTGCGGTATTCCTTCGGAACAGAAGACCGAGAATTGGCTTTAACATACCGCACATTCTTGCGCACGTCTCTTCCGACGAACGTGGTCATGCGTGGATACGTGTGCATCGCGACCCCATTTTTCCCGGCATCACTCACTCGACATCTTTGCCGATATCGACGGGCGCATTGTGGCTGCTGTGGCGAAACGTGAGAGAAGACGGAAAGGAGGATCGAGCGGAACGGACGCTAAGCGGATGCGATGGCAATTCGAAAGAAAGGAAATGGTTTTCCGGGACACACGCTGACGGAGAGGAGAGGCAAAATTGCCCGGCGATTTTACGGTCGCTTTTACAACATAAGTCACCGTCGATACGGTCCTCGACGGCCGCAGCGACGTTTCTTTGAAGTTACTAACGCGACTTGAGCTCTCATTTAATCGCCCGCACGCTGCCTCGCTTTATGACAATTCGTCTCATAAATTCGCTGCATCTGGGCGCAACGCATCTTACTGCGAAATTTATCAGACGAAGGTAAAAGCGCTTATCTTTATTGTCGGTTTTTTTGTCTCTTCAGATACGCCTCAGAATGTCGAAGGAATAATTATAATAAAGAATACATTCAATATGTGCGTCGGTCGAAACGGATAACAATTTTCAATATGATCAGTTGTGACGAAGAATTCGCGTGTTGCAACTCAAGGTATACTTCACGATTAGAATTAAGATAATTGATACGTGAGGACACTTTCCAAAAGATATTAGTTAAAATTATGAAATGATTAATACGCAATATGAAGAAGCTCGACAAATCTGTACGTTAAATGTTTATAAACATGATTTATAATATTTAATGTACGGTTTTGACATTCTGCAGCGAAAGAATATCAATCAAACTTACGTGCACGCTGCCAAAGAAATGATCGTGACACGTCAGCTTTTTCCATATTTTTCATATTTTTATGTTATTAATGATACATTTTTAAAGTTACTTAACTATTCTATTTGTAAAAAGATACCTAATCAAGAGACACAGAGTGAAATATAGCGCATATTGCGAGATCTTTAATAAATTAATTGTTATACGCCTCAACCATTATCGGAAATTATATACTTTACGTATATAAAAAACCAGACAGTCAACGATCTTGTTATGTTTTTTATAATATTTCTACAAGTCTCTTTGATTGTTTTCTTGTTTTTCTCTAAAACTGTAAAGGTAATTGGATTGCTAAAATTACAAATACGATATCGAAAGCCGTTTTCAAACCGCGATACGTATAAATAGTGCTAAATTGAATTTCAATTATTTCAATTTCGGTACGGTCAATCATCCTCTGATTTCACGTGTGTACAGTCTGTTACACAAGAGCGCGTCGGCGATATCTTTGAAACTTGATACCTAAGAGACCTTGAGACCACGATCATTTCAATGTATACAGTCCTGTCGAATCTGTATCGAATGGAAAGCGAGAAATGGTATCATCGTATTGAATTGGCCTTCCCAGTCCCCTGATGCAAATCCGATAGAAAATGTGTGGTCCATAATGAAGCACAAACTTAAGGGAAAACATATATTGAAATTAAAAATCCTGATCAAACGTATTCGTCAAATATGGTGATCGCTACGTGTGTCATACGCCGAGAAATTGATAGAAAATATGCGAAGAAGATGCGAAGCTATAATTGCTAACGGAGGAGATTGGACTCACTATTAAAGTAAAGAGCGTATTAGTGTTTTCTATATACTTTCGATTCATCGAAATAAATTGACAAATGAATTTATATTTATAGAGATATCGCCGACACCGCTTTTGTGTGACAGACTGTATAGATCGCGTTTCACGATTAATATGCTGTATAAACATACAAAAGATTCCTAGAAAAATCGATTCAGGGACCAACTGCCTTAAGTTAAACGCGAATACGTTCTCCGTAAGTTGCATCAGATATTATCTATTTGATGCCGACATCGCAAATCCTTGCTGTTCGCGTTAAATCGTGCTGAAGATATCCCGCCGGATGTACCGAGGAGAGGCGTTTTTACGCCCGTCATCGGGGAGAACGTTCTAATTGTGTCAGCTTGACGACGCATTCGTTACGGTGATATCCGCTCTTCCTCCCTTCCGCCGTATCGGAGCATCGCGCCGCATAGTGCTATTATATAACCCGCTCCCCAGCGTTGCGTTCGTATTGATCGTTTTTCATTTCCCGTACCTGACGGCGCACAATCATCGCGCCATTGGCAGCGTCTCGGCTTCTGTCGGGAGACAGCGCCGCGAATAAATAACGTCGCGAAGACGTCGCGCGACGTCTCTATTCGGCGCGCCGTTGACTCGCCTTCGAACTCGTCCGTCGGTTCCCGTGCCAACGAAAGGAAACGACGTCGCAGTCGCCGCCGTCTCTCACCGCGTTTCAATTACTCCCTTTTTCCCTCCACCGACTTTCCACCACTGGGCCTGCGGATTCGCGATACACGGAATTTGCCTAAGTCCCCGTTTCTGCCGGAAACGTCGTCCTCGTCGTCGTCGAGCTAGATAAATATGACGCGAGACCCGGGCCCATCGTCGAGACCCGAGGCGACGTCGCGTACCGCGAAATGCAATTTAAATCCCGGGCTGCTTTTCGTTCGGACGCCTCTCCCGCGAACCAATCCCCCCTCCCCCTCCTCCTGCCTTTCCCCCCTCTCCCCGATCCGTTCTCCGCGTCTCACCACCTGGCTTCCCAATCTCTGTAAATTGAGATCCTACGTTGCACCACCGGCGCGTGCATTAGGTTACCGTGGACGAGATACTTCGGGATCGGCACGAATTTGCAAATATCCCGATATGACATCCGCCTTGTGCGATTGGATTATTACCGAAGCCACTTCGCCGGTGTATATTTACATACCGCTATCCCGCAATACTCGAGAGGGTGGGGGAAGGGTGGAGGATAAATGGGGAATCGCACGTGGGAATGGGAATGACTTTCACGAGGATCGAGGCTCGATTGCGTTGAAATGCGAATCGCCTCGCGCTCGCGCCTTCCGCGCGAGAATGATATCAATTTCTTGAGATACACACGTGTCTGGGGAGAAAGAGGAAGTTTTGGGCTGATTAGACGTCTCGAGCAAAAATTTTCATACGTGGTCGCGTGTAAATATATACAGGGTGTCCCAAATCTTCCTCGGTTCGCGTGGTATGTAGATAAAACGGATGAAACAGCGGAAGTCGTGTAGCGTTTTGCAAAATTCACAATGGTTAATAAGGAATTAATTATTTTATCTAAGCTAATGAACGAACGAGAAAGAGTAGACCGGACATTATGTAAAGAAAAACGGGTAAAAGTGGAAAAATGGATGGATGGATCATGAGAAATTTGAAAATATCTCGGGAAATTCCTAACCAAAAAAAGCTTTATTATAGTGTTCTGAAAACGTCTTGACAAGGGCTATAAGAATATGCAATAGAAAATATAGGGTCGCGTTTACAAAATTCAACTTGACCTTGTCCTGACCTTGGCGATACCATCCAAGGTCAAATTAATAAAATCAATAAATAGATACTTTTAAACCCTACAACTTTTATCCGAAACACTTTTCTGCAAAACTTATTCTGTAAAACTATATTTTTTCAAGATTTTTCAGTGTTTCCATACATTTTCCTCACTTTGTATAATTAGATATGAAATCAGGCCGGATTATATTTGGTTTTATATCCAATATATATATTATATATGAATATGAAGTAATTTATGATATCATTGTCAGTCAAACAGAGTTCGCGGACATCAGAATCGACGTGGCTGCAAAACATAAGAAGGAGATCATTCAGATCTGCAACAAGACTGGTGTTGCCATCATTGGGTGATGGTTGACGTCTGTTGGTCTGCAACTTGTTGAACATAATATGGAGGTGGTCCTCGTCACAGATAGATTAGGGAGTTCATCATTCTCACGGTTGGCGATCACGAAGTTATGTCGTGACCGTCTATCAGATACCTGGGAGTCATGATCCGACGCGAGACTGTCCTTTAAAGAACACTTTAAACACGCCAGCGATAAAATGCGGAAATAAAAAGTTCGGAAGTGTCACCCTCTAATTTCGATGAGCTTGGAATATGTTGAAATATAAATTAAAATAAGAGACACGTATATTTTTATACATGCCCAGATTCGCTTTTAGAGGGCAAAGCACCCCAGTTGAAAATGAAGTTTTCTGCGAACTTTCGGCAAACATGTGTTTAAGCACCCGGTGAATTACGGGTGAAGCTATTCTAAACTTAACATAAGCTAGTTGGAGGCTCGTTACGGCCCACTTAGAGCGTTCGGAAGAAATAGACACAAATCTTTGCGGAGCATTCTGCGAGCAATCAATATAAAGAAAAGAAATTATCGGCGGCCGGATCACTCACCCACCTCTGAACCGCGCTCAACGTTGCTTAATCTCGATGAGCGAACGGCAAGCAGTGAGTCCAATGGCTATAACGATATCCTTATTACTTATGTTCATATAAAATGGCCCCGAACGTTCTAGCTAGACTTAGAGGTCTTGTAGGAAATTCAATTCTCAATAAAAAGCGTCCCATGAGTCGAAAAATGTTTCCTTAAGAAGTTAGCGTCTGAAAACCTCTAAAATTATCTTTTTCAATATATTTTTGCAAATATTAATGTATACGTATAATACATGAGATATTACACGGAATACATAATAGAAAGATAGACGTAGATACCATCATCTGGTTTCATTAGACGCACGGTTTGATTTGTATTCCGACTTTGCACGTGCAGTTGTGCGTTGCAACTTTGGTTCCCGTCGGCTTTGCTCGAAACTAGCTCGACACTCTAAGGGCCAGTCCAACTCCGGTTAACTTAACCGGAGTTGGTGCAAGTCACTCTAAGTGTTAATGAACCTTAGCCTAAAGCTAAGCTCTACAATGATAATTTAAGCTCTAAGTCTTAAGAAACTGACTAATCACAGTCGATTATTCTCCTCATATTCGACTGTGATTGATCAATTTCTCAAGGTTTAGAGCTTGAAGCACCTATTGTAGATACCGGAACTTATGTAGATGAGCCTTTACACAATTGCCATTCGTGGGCGGAATCGTGAAGGCGTGCCGCTCCACATTCCACGGAATCACGCAAAACTCCTGGTAATACGAAATATCCGGCACGTAGCACGGAGCGAAAGCCAGATATACAATGACTGTCATGTCAAATGGTAACGAGATAACTCGGAAGAAAATAAAGCGTTTTGTGGCGGCCGTATTCGTAGGGAGGGCTAATGTATTTGGGTGAAAGCGCGTCGACGCGACGACGGCAGCGGACAAAAGACAAAAGAGAGAGAGAGAGGGGGGCAGGGGGAGAAGGGTGTGTACGTGACGCGGAATAATGATGCCACTTTCGCGACGAACGGCGATTCAAATCCATCGATTGCGGGCGGCGCCTCGGATGACACATGTAACTGGATTACGTGCCGTGTTTTTGAGAGAGGTGAATTGTCGATTTTTCGTAAAAGCTCGATTCCCCCTTCGTCGGCCGGGCGAAACTGCTCTTTTCTCGTCGCCCGCCTCGCTCCACTTTCTCCGTCGTGGAATTCTTCGGCCGAGTTAGGGAAGAAATTCGCCATCATTCGCGAAATAAGCGTGGGGAGAATCTTATTGGCGCCCTCATACGACTAGCAAAAAATGAAGAATCTATTCGTCAGGCTACAACGTCACGCTGCTGATCGCACCAGCTGCCATTTATCTGTGCCGGTTTTTTCACTAACGGCCTGTCAATGTTTTCCAGAGAGAGAGAGAGAGAGAGAGAGAGAGAGAGAAATGGCTCGTCGATTGATGCGGAAACGATGTCAAATCGAGAAGTTCAAATCGACATCGATTCGATATCGTTTTGATGTCGATCGACGAGTCACTTCTCACTGGGGATACTCCTTCGTGGAGGAAACTCGCAAGAGAGCGTATTTCCGAACGATCGTAATTATTTAAGCGCTCGTGCGGTGAGTTCAATGCTTCTCTCTCGGCCTGTCGTGTTGCGTAACATAGTTACACTTCATAGTTAAGCCCGTGCGTCGCCCGCGTGCGATAAAATAACGCACACCGGTTAACCCTTTCTGACCTGAATTTATTTTTGCAAGCGAAAAAAAATTTGTCTCTCAATTTATTTTGTCTTTGGACACGGCAAGAGTTGCGGTGAGGGGACTTAAAAGTTGGTGATTACAATTGGAATCAGCCGGGCAGGAAGGGTTAATAACGGTCGCGAAAAGTAAATTCCATTATCATGCAAAATAGCGGAATTCCAATCCCCCGCATCATTTTCCATCGGTTGACGCCGTTTCCACTTTCTTTCCCCGAGTGAGTGCGCGTGTACGCATCGACTGTACTCGCGAATTCGACGTTACAACCGTCCCTGTGCACAATTAAAGCGTTCCCCACAAAACTGTCGCTGGTGTCGCATGCGTGACGCCAGAACGCGTTAGATGAAATTGCGTATGCGGGGAGTACGCAAAGTGGTTAATTATCAGGCAAACAATAATTTGGCAGCAATCGCGCGCATTTCCATTCGAAACGTTCGTTGTTCGTAACTGAGCGCGACATAATTCGTAACGGTGTTTCGAACGCGACATCACGCGGATTCTGATCGAATTGGGAAGGAAATGGCGTCGCGAGGGCGTCACATTCGCCCGGCAGGTGATCGCACTGTTGATTAGAAGCACGCGTAAAAAACAGCGCGATGCGCGTTCTTCCGGTGCGCCGCTCCCGTTGAAACACTAATTTCTCCGGCGAAACCATCCTTCTTCCGTCACGACCAATTACTCCTGCTGTCGGCTTCTTCCCCGCTCGCGAAGGCTCGAGGTTCCTTTTTATTCTCGTATTTAAAAACAGTGTAACAGCAGAAACTCACGAATTACCGTCCTTAGTTACTTCCTCGCCTTATTTCCGTAAATAAGACGGATTAACGCTTCCCAAGGTAAGCGCTAAAGGAGGAAATGAATGTGAATATACACACGCTCAAACATGAATCGTAGATTCACACGAATAGATTTTCGTTTACTTTTATCCGCGCACGGAGTGTTGTGTCAACATACGGGTCAGCTTACTCGATTCTCTGACAAGCGCGCGCTCCAAGACAGACAGTCGATACGGGCTTGGCGGTACACACGCTTGCGAAACGATTTACTCACATTTTTTTACATTTTTCAAATTGAAACAGTTGACGAACCATATTGTAAATCGAGTGTACCGTGCTGAGTCCACATTCGAGCGTGCGTGCTCTGCCAGCAGAGCGAGCAGGTAACTTGTTATACTAATCTGTATGTTGACGTAACACTGTCTTTTTCTCTCCGGCAACATTTTATATATATATATATATTCTACGTGTACCTAAAACAGAACGTAGCGATTTGTTTTGTTGCATGTTTACATGATGATGATGAAATTTTTTTTTACTTGTAGTACGTGGAAAAAACAACTCAGTTAGAAAAACAATTGAATTTTTTATTACCCGGATACCAGGAAAAATCTCTTGCAGTAACAGAAAGATTCCTGTAGGAGAACCCTTACGAGAGTCGAAATTTTGACCCTGTGTTAAATCCTTTATTTACAATATACAGGGTGCGGCAGCGTAACTTCCTTTTTTCAAAATTCAATAAAATGCATTTTATGAGGCACATATTTTTTTATTTTTTTTAATAATGTAGGTAGACATCTAAAGTTTTATCTTACATGGTTTTGAAAATCATATCCGAAAGACGCCCGCCACTGGGTAAACCGAATTCTGGCGTTTGTTATTACTCTTTCGAGCATAGGATATGTCGGCTGTTTCTTCCCGAATGTTGGCCTTCAGGTCTTCTAGGGTCCTTGGACGGTTGGCGTAAACGCGGGATTTCAAAAAATCCCACAAAAAAAAATCGCAAGGGGCCAAATCGGGGAAGCGAGCTGGCCACTCCAAATCACCCCTCAGGGAGATGAGTCGCCCTGGGAAGTGGTTCCTCAAAACAGTCATCGGTGCCCTTGAAGTGTGAGCTGTTGCTCCGTCTTGTTGGAACCATATGTCCCCTAAGTCCATTTCATCAAGTCCTGGAAAAAAATCCTCGAGCATGCTCACATAACGGTCTGAATTGACTGTTACTGTGACCCGATTTTCTTCAAAAAATCATGGACCAACGATCCCAACTGATGAAATCGCACACCAAACAGTCACTTTTGGCGAATGCAAAGGCCTCTGATGGAGTTCTCGAGGATTGTTCGCAGTGATTTCTGAAGGCACGCTGGGTTGCAATCACCGAATTGCCGTTAGAAAAGTACGCTTCTACGGCAAACGCGCGCTCCTCACTGTTCCAACGCATGATAGCGACTGACCGAGGGGTAAACAAAACTTTAGGATCCCCTCTCTCAAATGAGACCACTAGCGCCCCTCTACGACCGTTAGTTTTTTAAAGGCGGGCATTTCAAATAAGGAAGTTACGCTGCCGCACCCTGTAATAGGAGTTAAGATAGCAAAATAGGTTCACCGTAAATTCTAATGTCTGAATAAGATTAGCATATACAGTATGTATAGTTGGTCAAAAAGTGCGCATGTAGGAAGTAGAGAGAGAGAGAGAGAGAGAGAAAGAATAAAGGTTGAAAAAAAGAGAAGAGAGAAAGCTAGGAAAGAACAAACGTAGAGATAGCGTTGAAAAAGCAAGCGAGCTGTATTTCATATAAAGATATATTTACATCTTCTATTATTTACACGCGAGTTATCATTCCCACGATAATATAACTTATTCCTTGCTTTGATCCTGATAATGCCTTAAAATTCCATTTTTACCGTTGTAGCATCGAAATGGGTTGTTTGAAGTAGCATTAAAATTAAATTTGTAGAATTAAAGGTCGAAGACAGAAATTAATGAATACCAGTATTGTTAAAATAGGTTTTTACTATTTTATAGACCATCTAAATAGACACGAGCTATCCTTAGGAGAGTCAAAGCAGCATCAAATTTTCGACTCGGTGTACTCAGTCGATTTGCTCAGTCAATCGTCCCAACCGAATTTCCAAGCTGAATGTTCACACGAACGTTCAATCCCGATAACAGAGATATTATTTCTTACCACCGAGTTTTCATCTGGTCTTTCAGTTTCAGGAAGTGAGATTTTTCTGTATACACTGAGAACCCATTTAGTTGAGTCAACTAAATTCTTGTTCGACTATGGGCAAACAAATTTTTTGGTTGTAATAACCAAAGGTTGATCGTCCAAACGGAAGGTTTGATTCTCTGAAGTTTCAGAGGTCGCAAGGAACCAAACCTTTGGTTCAGAGAACTAAACGTTAGTTTTTATAACCAAAAAATTTGTTTGCCCATAATCAAACGAGAATTTAGTTGATTCAACTAAATAGGTTTCCCAGTGTATGGACACAACCAGGTAACCATCGTACATTCGCGTTTCATTCTTCAAACGTGCTAATAAAATAGATTGTTTCAAGTTTCCCTCGTGACAAGCTCCGCGTAATAATCAGCTTTCGCGAACGTTGCACGCGTCCCAGGAAGACGACCGTCCGCGTAAGTTTGTGCAGAACTGCTACGCTTCTCCGCGAAAAGAGCAACGATAACAACGAATCGAAGTGCCGATCGTCACGTTTCTCTCCGCAAGTGAAGAAAAAAACTGTTGCCTTGATGCTCGTAAAAGCGCTCGGAAGGATATCAGATTCGCGACGAAGACTGCGCTTTACGAAGAAAGGAGAGTAACGCGCAGGACGGATGTGTTCAAAGATGGAAATGAGAGAGCGAGAGGGCGAGAAAGAGGAAGGGAGAGAGAGAGAGAGAGAGAGAGAGAGAAAAAGAGAGAGGGAGGAATCGGCCGGAAAGTTGTTTCATATTGGAAATGCCTGCTCGAGTGATTCCATAAATGGAACGTTTTGCACCGACCGACGGACAGATTTTGCATTATTCCTCGAGATCAACCAGATCGGTCCACGTCAGCCCTTTTGCCGCTTAAGCAGGACGCGATGTGACGAAGTAGGGTCGGATCAGATTTTTATTCCGAGACCTATCCGCGAGGCTATCGCGCGCCGAGCAATATTGCGGATTATGGAGGACAAAATGCCCTCTGCTTCTTCGTGGGAAGGATCTCGCTGACATATCTTTTCCCTTATCGCCGCCGGCGAGAAAACGGACTTTCGTCGGAAAGCTCCGGCCGGAGGTGGATACGTGATGGGTAACAACCATTGTCCTAATGCAATCGATGTAGACCGAGAGCTTCTCTCGCATAAAAGTTTAAGAGTGTAATCCTTACCATTTGCTACCCGCTCACGAAGGACGGACTTGGGACGTACGAGAGTCGACAATGCGGCGATCGGGATCTTTCCTTGATCGTGTGATCCTTGTTGTCGGATAGCTGCTATTAAACTCGAAGCTTTTCTAAACTTTCCTAAATCTCGACGACGACGGGAGATATAAAAATGGTTAGAAATTCGAACGCACCGATGAGGTGATACAGATTAGGGTTGAGCGTTTACGCGTGAAATATGGACAATGTAAACTACGTATATCATCTATATGTGTAGATAATAAATAATTTATTATGGAACCGTTATGGAACGGCTCCTCCTTAAATTTCGCAAATCTTATGTTTTGTTTCCATTAAAAGCTTGCAGGTAAACCTGTATGATACGCGTAAAATGAATGATATCCGATTTAATCTAATCTGACTTATTAAGAATTGATGAATTCTTTGGTTTAAGCATAACGGCACAATTTTAATATTTTACAATATCTATGCTTTACAATGTCTGCGAAAGACCGTTGATCATATAGGACAATAGATAATTTCGCGGTTTAATAACCTTCTGTCGGTCAATTCATCAGTAAATCGAGCAGCGAAATCAACGTATAGAGGATAACTCCGGAAGTACAGTTTTATAAATATCTCTAATATACTTGATTTCGTCCATCGTTTTGTATCAGATCTACATATTTAGCGATAAAATATCGAGATACGGCGGTAAATTATAAAATTAATACTTTATTATACATCGGAGGTCCAAGTATTTATATCCAAAAATGGCCGATAATGTCATTTCTCCTTCGATCATCCGACGGTGCGCGACGCCTTTGCCTTTGCGAAAAGAAGGAAGTCCAAAAACGATCCGAACCGACCTCGAAACCTAATAAACTAATTGCAGTGTCCCTTAGAATACACGAGTAAGGAAATAATATTAACAATAATAAAAAGTGCGAGAATGACTAAAAACAACGACGAAGCTCCGAAAGGCTCCGTTTCTCCCTGGTTGGTCGCCAACAGGGCTGATGTAAGTACAAAAGGTCGTTGTTGAGAACAACAAAACGTCATATACAATACTCGCAATGCGGACAACGCGTTTTACAGATGAGACGAGACGCTTCTCGGGAGTTCGGAGGATCGCTCGACAATCGAGACGCGCCATTGTTCGCGAGCGTACCAGTTGAGACAGCGCGGTACGTTGTGGCGCGCGCGCGTTTCTACGTTAAACGGAGAAATAGACGCGATAATGCCGTGTCGAGTAGCCCACGGTATTAGGTTGGGCTTTCTATATGCCGCGATTCAATATGCACGGTGCCGGCAGGCGATCCGCTTCGATTAGAATGCAATCGAGTGAGAGGCCATCACACGCAGGACTGCCCAGTTCCGGCGTCCTGATTTCATCATCCCGTCACCTCTCCGTCTTATCGATTCCGTATGCCACCCGTTCGCCTCGGCCACGGAACGCTTGCGACCGCTTTTTCCTTACATACTTGAGAACACGCGAAAAATATGACAAAGTGAACCTCTGATTAACGAACGCACGCAGTCAGACGGTCAGAGGTTTACTTCGTCATATTTTTTGCGTGTTCCGAAGTATGTAAAAAAAAAAAGAAACTGTTGCAACAGTCCTCTGTGGCTGGCTGTACACAGACCGCCTCCTCCCCACGAATCCTGTTGACGTTTTGGCTGGCAAACTCGCCCGCGTTTAGTTCTATCGTCTTCGCAATGATCTCTCGCGCTCGTCGACTCCGTCTCTGCCGAGAGAAAATTGCGAAAGGAAGACACGCGGGACGTCGCGCGAATCACGGCGATATTACGCGATAAATAACAACGAGCGCGCGATGATGAAATTGGAAAAAATCGCCGATCCACTCGGTTTCGTGTTTTCGCGCGGGAAATATCTCGCCGGGAAGCGGGGGTAAACATTTCGGGAAATTTATGCGGCCGCGATAGTCGCTCATCCATCGAAGCCGAGACTTCGAAAATTCCCGTCATGCGCCGGCAATACGGAGTCATTGCGACATTTATATGCGAAAGTGCACGGTCAGTCCACTAATTAAACAAAATCCTGGCGTATCCCGGCGTAGCGCAGGCTGTAGCATATTTGCAAGCAAAATAACACACAGCGGTATGTATGTATGTGTATATATTTTGCATCCCGCTGGTGATACGTACGGCTAGCCATATTCGTAATACGTGTGCGTGGGTGCGTGTGTGTATGAGTGGGGAGTCAAACTTCATAGCGCGTGCGCGCACGCATCCCCCAGATACTGCGACATAATCTTTAAGGCAATTGCACGATCGAAGACATTTGAGAAAATGGCAAATATTTCACGTCCAGACTCTTAATATTTCATCGTGCAAGTAAATCCGAAGTCGAAATTTTGCCCTTGTGTTAAACTTTCAATTCTATAACACAGTAGGAGCTAAGATAATAAAATAGGTTGAAACAATTTCAATTCTAATAATATAATTTACTTCTACTTTGATCCCGATGATGTCTTCAATTTCCAGTTTTGCGTCGAAATATAGGTTGTTTAAAGTAGAAGATATTAAGGGGAGTAGGAAGATTTGAATGCGCAAAAAGTCGATAAAAGTGCAACCTGTTATTGCAGGCATAGGAATTAATTAAATAAAAAATCATTTTGTAAACTATTTATACTATGTATTAACTGTAAAAATATCCTCGCAGAATTAACAAAATATTAACATATAGAGATGTCGCGGCCGAATCCATCGCGCAGAGCCTCTGGTTTTGCATTGATTACGGGCGATACGATTGACATTTTCAAAAGCGGTAAACGGCATCGTATTTCTGAAGATTTCCTCTATAAAATGAATCAAGAGAAATGGAATCTGGTAGATTAACGAAATGGCAGCGAAAAACGAAGACACTGATAAAAATATTATTTATTTCAATAACTTTTAAATAAATAATATTTTCTGATCAAAGTTTCGTTAATTATATAGAACATTTATTGCTCTTTAATTTGAAAGAAAAAGTATTTCGATATGTTTATTCTTTTTTGAGTTATCGCCGCGATACTGCGGGAAAATATAGTTTTGAGAGAAACACGTTTAATGTTTTATAATATATTTTGATATATATTATTTACGTCGATTAAAAATTTCCTGGGCTATAAAATGAGATCTCTAGTTCAGCTTCTCGTTCAGCTGCAGTCGCTGTTCGTCTTCTTTTTGCAACCCTGGCTTCTTTCGTTGCGAAAAACGTGTCGATCTCTGATTTGTTGAGACAGTCCGTGTCGAGCGTTTTGCACATTTCGGCAGCACCTTCCACTCAAGTGCTCATTAAGTCAAGAAATCGTGTTTTTCCATCGTTAAATATCACTATGACTATATACGTAACAATAGCAACAATATCAACTTTGTCGAAAGAATCTTTTCGAATTATTTTCCACATAGTTGAGTGAAAACTCTCTCATTACCATTTTTGTAACGACCGATGCATTTAAATAACAAGTTATCTTTAGGTAAGACTTCAAAGATCAGCTTTATTATTGCATTCTTATTTGTTTTATTTCATATCATTTGCGCGGCGCGCAATTCTGCTGCCGGCCTTCAGATTGTTCGCGCGTCGGCTCACATTTTTTACTCTCCTAAACTCAATTTTTGGAATTTTTTTCAATTCAGCAGACGGGAAAATATTTCTAAAAATTCACGATATCCAAAAATGAGAAAACCGAAGATCGATTTGTTTGGGATTTCAAATTTTTCCACCTCTCTTAAAATTGAAACCTGTGGAATTAAAAGTTCACGAAGAAAATCAAGAAGTGTCAGGATCGCGCATGCGCGCATGTCAAAGTAGATCTATAGGCCACTCAAGTAAGTTTGGCGCAAACTATCCTTCGGTAGCATCAAAATTTCGACTCGCGCAAAATCAAACGCGGTATATAGATTTCGAAAATAGCTGGCTCGCGTATTGTATTCAATATCGTTTGTGAGATCCATCAGCCATATAGATCTTTACTTGTAACCGTATAAACACTCTTTATATACGCTGAACTACGAGCGAAATATTAACATCTGTTTCAAAGCAACATTAACGATTTAACAATTGTTATTGAAGTAAAATATAGAAAACGAAGAAAGACATTGAAGGCTCTGAAGGTAAGCAACTAACTGAGAGAAAGAGAGAGAGATTAGCGGTAGAGAGCCGTCCGTCGGATGTTGGGGGCGCGCGATATTTTTTATAAATTCTTTTCAAACTTAAGCTTCGTCGGAAAAAATTACATTGTCCCAATAGTGGTCCAAATTCTGTTTTACTTCCGAGCAATTCTTTTTTCAAGTAGAGCTTTCCTTGTGCTTCGATATTTCACATCATGAGCACGTAGACGTTTTCTTGTTGTGTACGCATAATATTATGCATAATATATTTATACCTTTTTGACGTAATGCCGCTTGCTCGCCGCGCAATGCTAGAAGCGGATTGTTCGCAAGCATCCGTAAGATCAGTTTTTCCTCGTTTTTCATCGTTTCTTGCGCAGAGCCACGTTCCGACAGCTCACCGACGTTTTTTCTTTCTAACGTTTCGCCCATTTATTCCACATATGCCTTAAACATTCTCGCGTACTTAGCAGTCGTTTTGCACGACACTTTCGATCTTCTCGGATGTGTATGGAGAAATACGGCTTCGAGTCGCGTACGGCGCGATGCGTGCAGCATTCATGGCGAAACACGTGTCCTTCCCTCACTAAGGTCGAACGATAACTGAGGCTTCCTTTACAAAGCATCTTAGGGGAAGGTTCTTTCTATTTGCTACCGTTGGAATTTCCCGTCTAACGGTTTACAGGTAAAAGTTCCGCCGGACACGCTCTTATCACAGACACTGCATATGGAGCTGCTACATTCCGATCTATTCCGTGGTGTGTATTATGATTCCTACTCCTCTTAATTAAACATTTTGTCATTGAGTATCATTGAATATTACCGTGAATTATTAATAGGTGCGACAAATATCAGCGGTGAAAGAATTAACTACCGCAAACGAGAGATACGCTTGTGTCTTGCGAACGAATTGCGTCTTAACGAGAGCTCCGTCGGCTAATTTTCAAAACAACATTTGTTACTCCGACAACGTACCGTTTAGTCAGTTGGTTGATTGCTTCCGTTCTTACGGAGAGATTTATGGGGATTTACGATCAGGTCAAAGTGTTGCCGCTTTGCCACTTGCGAAAAAAGTTCCATCACTCGAAAGCCACGATTTTTCACGCTGGCTGGAACGAGGGCGTGAAAGACGAGAGGGAGAGAGAGAGAGAGGGAGTCCGAGAGTTATTTCGATGAGAAAGCTCGCACGGGGCGCACTCGAGAAAAGCGCGAGCGGCGGAGTCGTAAAAACCGGTGCGAGGTCTCGTAGTGGTCCGCGCGAGAAGTAGTAGGAAAAGGAGGAGGAAGAAGAAGAGGAGACGTAAAGTTCTCCCGGGCGTGGAAATGCGTTAAAAATTTATTCGCACGGTGTATTGTACGAGGTTAATGCGGGGTTAATATCGCGAGCGAGATTCCACCTTCGATCTCGCCGCTTACGACGGCTTCATCTTTTATCTGACATATGCACTCGCGTTCGAGACCGAGTGAAACAGCGGGGCGCGATTGTGGAATATTAAAAACGACGTTGCATGCGACGTCGCGGTCACGGAGGTCTGAAACGCGACGCGGCACGTGAGGAGAGCGAGGGACGTCCATTTTAATCCGACAAGTTCTCGCTGAAAGAACGGCACAGACGTAATATCGAAGATTAAACGGCCGGGCTAGCAGACTGAGAGAGAAAGAGAGAGAGAGAGAGAGAGGGAGAGAGTGAGTGAGAGCCTTGAGACGGAAACTTGGAAGCATATTGGCGTTATGCGAACAGGATAAATGCATTTTGCCGAAGTTTCCCTCTTATCTCGGTTAATTAAAACCGCTCGTCCGGATGCGATAGGTATCCTGTGAAACGCCGAGCGAGTTCCTCGATAAAGCACCGCGTCCCAAATATAATGCAATCAGTTCATTCATGTCGCGTTATTTCAGAAAATTATATAATCGTTTCTGTGTTCCTTTCTTTTTTTAAGATTCCTCGTCTTCAGTCATTTTCATTAATAACGTCAGAAGCGAGAAAACGTATGCCTAAGATTCTTGCGAAATACGTTGAAATAAACGGATATGTTTATATATAAATGGATATACGGATGAAATGATATTTATGATCGGTTGAGTATATTTGTAAAATTTTCCGTAAACGTTCCTTTTGCTGTTTCTTCTAACTTCTGACGTCGGAAATCACTGCGTAGCGAGAGACCAGGAGTCTTAAGGAGATATTGTACATTAGTGTCGAATTTTCGGCGGTGCATCAAAAGCATCGCTCATAAGTTTAGTATTCATCAAGCAAAATTACGTTATTACATTATTTCGCTACCTGAAATGATAAATGTTAATTTGACATGAAGTTGAGCTAGGCAGTTATATACAATGTTATAAATACCAAAATATTATTATACTTTACTTTTCTTATTCATAATATATTTATGCGCCAGGTGATCTAATAGAAATGCACAGATAATAGAAAGAGGTATTATAATGTATAAAAGGAATATTGTAATATTAATAATGGTAAATAATATTTATAAATAAATAACTATAATAAATATAATACTTATAATATTTATAACGTGAAGATGTAGATGTGCAAATGCCCGCAGGTTTTCACGTTGCTCGATCAATTACAAGTACTGTCGATAATTAATATTACGGTAAAAAATTGAGACACTTACTCGTATTTATAATATATAAAAGTAAACTTATATAAAGGTTTATATGCATATGTATATATATTTCAAGTATTACTATAAGTAATGAACTTATGAACTTTACACCGCTTTATTTTCAAAACAAAATGGTCGATAATTCTGAAATTTGTGTATGTTTGCATATTATCATATATCTTTAATATCATAATAGTTTTTCATCAAAATCGTATTTTTATCATTTAGAAGATATTAAAACTAGAGATTGAAAATAGTTAATCTCAAAGAAAAGATTAAAAATAGTTAATCTCAAGGAACACGTATAAAAAGTGTCAATTTTAGTTACAAATATATTAGCTCTCGAATAGTCAATTTTCCTCTAATTGGACAAGCAATGGATTAGATAATATTTCAATATATACGCAGTAGGTGTGTTTACAATAATGCCTCCCTCAGCAATTTCTCTTAAGGCGGAAATATGTGGCAGATATAGCCATCTACTACCATTATAACAATGCAACGTAGCCCAAAGCTGTCTACTGTTGCAAGCAGCGAGTTAGGTAGGATTGAGCGAACAATAGCATCGGAGATACGATATTAGGTAATAGTTTCGTAAAATTCTACCGTTACTTTGTAAAAACATCTGATATTATTTTCTAAGAAGATCATATTTATTCTGAATTAAAGTTACAACTAAATTAATAACTTCATTAAAGTTATAAAGTTATAACGCGAAAATTATCACGTATTTTTAAAATATCCAAAATTAAAAGAGTCACATTGCTTTAACCTACTAATAAACATTATTTTCACATAATTCATACAGGTGCAAGTGTATAATGAATTATGCTATTAGGATGTATTGACGATTCCCTAGGGGAAATTGCATCATCGTAAACACCCAGTACAAGTTTCATCGAACTCATTTTACCTCATTTCTTGCAACCTCCTTTAAAGTGGAACAACCTTCGATCCAGAATCTGAATTACTGTCAAACTTTTGGTATCGCTTTTAAATGCAATGTCGATCAATTTGTAATTATTTCATCATTTTTTTTCAGTTATATATAAGCAGTTATTTTGAGCTGTGAGCAATACATCCTTAAGGATTCTGGACTTAATGTCTATATGGAACACAAAATACATTTAGAAACAAGGATGGTGAGAATACAGCAAAGTTTCGTTCTTGCGTACTTTACAAAGTTTCGTTCTCGCGCACTTTACAAAGTTTCGAAAGTATTTTTTTATCGGGCGACACATGAGGAACTTCGCGAGTGCAAAGTATCGCGCAATTGTTTCCGATGTGAGACGTTATCAGGGCGGATAAACACTCTCTCTCTCTCTCTCTCCTCTCTATTTTCCCCCTGCTCTCTACTTTTCATAGAATACTTACTTAAAAAGAGTCCCTCGGAAATGATATTCGGTCGATTAAGAATATTTTCATTAACACAAGTGAAAGCTTCACTTAGCGCCGCTGTTGCTCGCGGGAAACACGGCAGTGGCGAATGGCGGGAGTGTCGAACGTTGCTAATAACTTAAAAAGAAATCAAGACGAGGAATGGAATAAATATCGCAGACAGGATCCTCCCGCTGCTCGACCACCGGTCAGTCGAAGAAGCGGCTACGTCACAAAGCGATATTACGATTTATTAATACTAATATCATTTTGATGACACGTACACACGTGTTCGGGCAAATACCGTATTGAACTACATTCGACGGTTCGAATTAATTAATTAGAAGCGCGAACCAGTTGGCATCGCAGGCTCGGGTTTCTCACCGAAGCGTAGTTGCGTCGCGTTTGCAAACTATTGTAACATCGGTGACGTGTGGAATATCTCGCGACAGACGCGGATTGATTACGTTCTTCGGGAACTAGGCTGCGTGACACGTCCCAAACTAAGGCAATGGAGGATATCTCGTCAGGTATTATCGCACATATATACGTATCTTTCCCTTTCTCCGTGTAGTTTGTGCTGAATTCCATGCGCCTCGATAAACGGAGAATTTCTCAGCGTTTCCATTCGTACCGATTGTCCGAGTCGTGAAACGTTTCGCAATCGCCCTTGACTCAGTGTTGTACTTAACCGGAAGAGGGGGGAGGGAGGGGGGTCGCGCAGAAATGTGTGCACGAAAATATTTCAAGTAATTTATCAGCCTAATGGCCCGGCTTCGTGGAACAACGAGCCTCGCTCGGCGATATCGATTCTTGCGTCTCGCCACGCGAAACCAATGGCACGGTAAGTTGATAACTGAATCGCGATCGACCTACATCCGCGGTCGAGCGGACGTCGCGGGGGAAATATAACGATCGCCGAGATATCTGTCGAGACATCGTAACGCTGTGTGAAGCATTCGCACGCCGGCGGACATGAGCGACGCGAGCGCGTTGATTTACGTCGTGTCGTCCTCATCCTCTCGCTTAAGCGACGAATCGAGATCGGCTTTGGACTTACGTCGGCGTCTCCATCGGAGGGGCTTCTCAGGCTGAGCTCACTTTTCCCTATAATCCCGGGGATACGGCTGATATACACGAAGGACGAAACCATACCACCACCTCGCTCCCGGCTCTTCATCCCGTAGCGGAAAATTTCGTTGCGGTTTCTTCTTCTCCCCCCCCCCCC
>NW_014557292.1:80710-140182 GCF_001313825.1 Dinoponera quadriceps | reverse complement strand
CCCCCCCTACTTTTTTCTCAGTCGAGAAACGTACCTTCCCCGTTTCCCCCCCGCTCAATCTCGGGACGGATGGAAATTTCTCCGGTACCAGAGGAGGAGCCCTGCTTGGTTGTGCCGCGCGTACATGTATGTATCTGTGTGTGCCGCACGGTCCTCTCGCAAGAGAACGCTCTTCGAGATCTCGCACGCTCAAATTTAACGGGGATTTATGGAGATAAACCCTAAATAAGATTGAACGCTTCGCGATTCCAGGCACGTGTGTAGGAAAATACTGGGTATGCGGGCGACGGGGGGGGCCGTCCTCCTCGCGTTTCTCACCTGACGCTACCTTCCCGCCCTCGGATTGAAATGTAACTTCGGCGGACGGGCCGAGCGCGAGGAAAAATACAACGACGATCCCGTGGGGTGGACTATCCTCGGAGATGTCCACCGGCGTCTCCATGATGCATTTTAAAGTTCTCGGTCGCGGCGAGTTTCGCTCCCAGATGGCCCGCAAACGACGAATAGTCGTCCTCGGCGGAGAGGAGAACTCTCCCCTCCTCCCTCCTCTTGAGTTCCAACAGGTCAAGCTTGATGTATCGATCCGGTGATGGAGTATCTAATGTCGGGCCAGCGGCGAAGTTTCCCTCAACGGATATTATCCACCACCGTGTCTCGAGGCTCGGTGTCGTAATTGTCGTCCGTCGGCTTCTCGAATCTCGAGGGCGGGACGAAATTTTCGATCATGACGCCATGACGGATATTGCGGCCGACGACGGCGAGCGTATCTCGGCTGCGGCTTGTTGTCGTTACACGTAAATTCTCCCACCATCGACGGCGAGTCACCGGGACGGTTTGGTTGAACTCACCGCAGCTTTTATGGAGTCACGTGCGCGACACACACGTCGTTCGAAGTGTTTCACTGAAATACGAACGACGCGCGGATCATCGCGTGGACGATTCGCGATTTGAGCACGCGTAGAGAAAGAAGACACGCTCGAGGGAACGCCGAAGTCGATGAACGAACTTGACGAGCGTGTTGGTAACGTAGAGCCGATCCTCGAGATATTATGCTGCGTCAATATTTACACGATCGCACTATTCTTTTCGTATTTCTCGCACATACGGATCTTACGTAAATGTAAGCGCGATATAAATATGAATGCGACGAATATGCGCTACTCGGTTTCATTATATTTATCGGGAAATCTGTGATGTATAGGAATTATTGTGCAAACTATTTATTATCTTTCCAGGCATCTGAGTTTAATTGAAAGAGTATAAAAATGTTCTTGGAAATTTTCCTGATTGGAGCTTTGACACATTCGGCGTGCACAAATTACGGAATTTCCGCACCAGGCAAGTATTCACGCTAACCGGCAGCTAGAGATGTGAATCTTGGAAGGATCCCGCACAGAACTTGTGAGATCTCGGTGGAGTTGGCTAAAAATTTCATATGTTGCAGTTCTGGTCATGCGGATGAGACATTTCAATGAGTACAATTTCTCCAATAATCAACGGTTTGAGTGATATGAGGCGCCAAACATGAAACGTCGTTGACATCACGATTTCTTATTTCCATCGAATAAGATGTATCCCTACTTCATTCTGTATATAAATTTTCATTCATGCGAATATACACTTTAAAGTGAGAAACTTTAAAAGTGATATTGATTTGAGTCAATAATTATATGTGAGGCATCTTCGAAGAAGTTAGAATAAAATATCTCAGTGCTCCAATGTAAATACAGCTCCAACATAAATATAAATACAGTTTTCGATTGGTACTTTATTATTCGGCGGTGATACTTGATACGGGCTTTGATTAAATTCTGAGCTGTTACTGCGTGTGACTTATGTGACATTAGTTATCACATAAAAAATAGATGCATGTTGTGAGAAGCAAGGGGACTCACGTGAATAAAGTACTTTAAAGGTAAAATCTAACATATTCACGTCATAGATTCTATATTGGATGTTGTTCAGATTCAATTGCACATGCGCTCACGCAAACATAGACGCGCGCACATACGCCTTAAATTCTACCCGGTAAGCAAGAAATTATTATATACAACGTTACAATGATATGTAATAACATTTATAAATATTAATAGTTCTTAATGTTATATACAATGTCATTGTTAATAATATTTAACGTTAAAAATAATACCCTATATTGATGAATTTATTATAAATAATATGTCTAGTTAATATTTTAATATTTAGGAATATTACAATAGTTTCAGAAATATTTACGATGTTACATCTGTACTCTATTACTTTTATCTCCGGCTTCCCCTACTCGAGTTGAATTAGTATATTAGTATATTAATACAGCGTATTAATGACGTGTGCGAATAAATACGAAACAATCATGATGTCCTTCGTACGTATCACTCAATCCATTTTAGATCGCACCGTACCGCATGTTAATGCCGAAAAATGTTAACTTGAATCTCTCGTAATCTTTACGTTTTCTTCTCTTTATCTTTCGTTTCTAATAAAAAATTACTCTAAAAAATTGTGCCATTATTTAGAAGATTTAAACACTCGTACGGATAATATTTTCAAATTGGATCCTATGTTAGCAGAACCTTTCTATTTTAACTTACGTGAGAAACATACCCCTCCAGTTTGTAGAGTATGTCATGTAACATTTTGTATATCTAAGACTTCAACCGACACGACCAATGTCAAGCCTGCCCGAAATTCTCAGCACACGCTGAGGTGAACGCGTGATCAAGAGTCAAGTTGCGAGTCCAAGTAATCAGCCAGTAATTCAACGCTGGGCCATCTGGCGGCAGCAGGTATCGAAAATCTGACGGCCAGTGATGACTCAACGTAGATCCGGTTATAAAGCTCCATATAGAGAACACGGGAGTCTCGCGGGTTGATTGCGTCAACCCTTAATCAAAAGCGAGCCTTAGCCACCGGATACAGGTCGTACCGTTTGTCGCTTCTATCGGCTTGCCGCGCGGGAGAGGGAAGAAAAGTGGAGAGATCGCTTCCGCGCCGGAATTTCCACTTCGTTTCGTTCGTGAGTTGATGAGCACCATTTCTCTCCCTGGTCTTTGATTGGCAATAAAGCACGCGGGCATGATCGAAGCGGGTCAAGACGTTCCGTCGGGAGAGCCGAAGTAAATGAAAGCCGTTGTCCGCCTTTCAGATGAAAACTGAGGCTTTACGTTCGCAATAAGTCGATTATAATGGGCCCGAATCGGACCGCGGCGAGATTGCGTTCGTCGTTCCTCGTATTATCGCGGTCTCACGTCGCAGGAATCGTCGTCGTTCAATGTTGTTCACGCGCGCAAATTCGAATTCACACATCGCCGGTAAATATTGATATTCGTCGCGCGGCATAAGCCGAGCGACTCGTGTATCGCTATTGATATCGCGATTTTAAACATTTCAATGAATCGTCCCGAATGAAGATGAAATATACGCGATGTGCGGCTCTTCTGACGAAAAACCTCGATAATCCGCGATGTCATTAATCTTCGTTTTTTGCAGTGGAAACGTAACGATTTGCGCTCTGCATGCCTGTGTGTACGGAAGAATGGCGATGAGAAAATATATGAGGTTGTATAATGGTGATGCATTACTTTTTAACAAACGCGTGCGGGCATCGTATATTATAACTTCTGCGATGAACTCTACGGAACGAAAGATCGAAAAATTTCATTATTTTTTTATATATATATCTCATATTACGTACAGTACGCGCATATAGCGTTTTATTCATTTTGAGAGATTATTCTTTCAGCGAGTTATTAGGCGCATAAATGAATTCGGTGTCTTTAATTTTATCCATTTCTATATAATAAGCGTTTTAAATCTAAATATTTTTTCGCTTAATTGTTATTTCAAAGAATCACCTGTGTTTACAAAATATCATGTAATATTGCGGAATGAGCAATATAAAAATAATATTCATCAATATCGCTGGATAAAGTGTATATTCGGAATTAATTTTGCATTTCAACTTTAGTTAAAAAATGCTGCTAACGCTATAAAAATTATTTATTCGGCTATTAATCAAGGACCGAAACCGAAAACCGTATAGAAACCGATATTTTTGTCGAACTGGAATCGTAAACCGTACCGAAATTTTATAAAGCTTACAGAACCGAAATCGGAACCGTTACATTTTATTCGGTTTGCGGTTCTTTTCGATTTACTATTCCGATTCTTATTCTGGGATTCTAAATAATCGTTTCTTTTTTCGTTTCATGATAAGATTCTAGTTCTGACGAAAAAGTAGAATATCGATTAGTTATCGCGACAAATAGAAAATAAACTTCAAACACACGATATTGAACAGAAGAGGATTAATAGAAGAAGTAATATATTACAAATTTAGGATAAATAGAAAGACATTTGTCCTGAATTGTACAAATTACTCTAACGGAACATGTATATTCTGAGATAGCTCGGAGCATAACGAGATATTTTCCGAATATTTTCAGAATTTACACGTTCCGTCAGGAAAAGGTTACAAATAACGAGAATAATATTATATATCCAAGAAAGTTAAGAGCAGAAGATGGAAATAGTGAAGAAATGCCATCTATATCGAGGAAGTGATATTATTATTTTTTATAATATATTATTGTACACGTTATATATATATATATATGATTTATATTAATAAAAATTTCAGTGAGGAAATAAGTTTAAAGAACCGGAACCGAAAGAAAACCGTAATTTAAACGGTTTATTTACCGGTACTTTCATTGTCCAGAAAACCGAAACCGAAATCTTTATAAAATATTTTAGCGGACCGAAACTGGAACCGGGCCGATATTTTCATCTCTGCTCGTAACAAAAGCATCGTAAGTTATATAACTTGTAAAAAATGACATCGGAAATTTCGAGAAGATTTCAGGAAGGCCTGTGTATGGTCCATGACGCGCTCGATCTTACGCGTTTTCGGCTATGTTTTTAAAAGGAATAAACGATGCCATTTTTAATATAGGCTGGGAAATTGTATCGCACCCTTATTTCCCAGACCTTGTCCCTTCAGACTTTTACCTGTTTTTCATCTGATTTTCGTCTCGTTACAATACCATTTGACCGACACATATTTTAAAGTGATAAGGGAGTATCCGAAAATCTACTGACGACTTTTTTACTCAAAGCCGACCGAGTTTCTGTCGGAAGGAAATTCAACATCTTCCGAATAGACGGCATAAGATCATTGATAATAACGCAGATTATTTCAATTATTAATATTGCACATCTTTCATTGATAGATAAATCTTGATTTTAACGAAAGCACCGAATTAATTCACGCTACATCTAATAATTATGCTCGAATAATGTGACGCTGTTGTTGTTCAAAATATAAGTCCATCTTTGTAAATTCAAGAGCACGCGTGTATTGCAGGCGTGTTCGCAAAAAAAGTCTTCCGCGCGTTACGCGACATTTTCGGCCATGTTTTTTTTATGAATAAAGACCTTCATTGCGCTGCGCACGCATGCGAAAAGCGCAACGATTGGATTTATAAATCGATACGCGATACTTTATCGATCGCTAGAGCGCTTCGATGGGTCGTTATTTCCTGTCTCGCGCAATGTAACAGCTTCCTCCTGCGAGATGTCAGAAATTTCAGACTTTAAAAGGCACGAGCCAATATCAGCGTAGGCAAATGTAAGCAAATCTTGCCGAGGTCGCGGCTGTTTCTCCGCGCGCGTAGCTCAACTGTTATAAAATAGAACAGTATTGATCTTCGCGTTGCAGCAGATCCTCGATACGTTGCAATCGCGGGTTGCGTTTAATCCGTAGAAATTATTCGCTCTCAAGCGAGCTTTAACGGTAGCTTATTTTGTAGCAGAGAGGGAAAGGGGGAGAGAGAGAGAGAGAGAGAGAGATAGAGAGAGAGAGAGTGGGCACACGGTGCGAGATTTGATATTAAAATTGGAAATATTTATATATACTTGTTTCGCGCGAAAGTCGCTCGATTTGTCGAGGAATAATAAATAAACACAGAGACGATGAAAGGATCGGCGAAATGCGCCGCCGCGAACCGAGCTGATGCATTTCTGACAGAGAGCGCGGTTTATACCGTTTCCTTTCCGCAATTCAACGCCCGGCGTCGTGAAAATACGCGGGCGCGTCTCGTAAACAAATTGTAAATAAATGCATACGATGCTTAACCCCCGCGTTCAGCGTTGCATATTCTGCCAGCGTAAAACGTCACGCGCGTTCTCCCACCGTATCTCTGTCTCCCTCGCTCGTTTGCCGTTGTCTCTCTCGTTCAGGTGAGATCGATAGCGCGAGAGGACGAGGTAGACGCTCCGATAATTTTAACCCCCTGTTAAACGCTGTGAAGCTCTTCTGTCTCACGTTCTTCCGGGCCAGTGCCTTGGCTTGTGCAAGCCGAACGGGAAATTTCCAAGTTATCGGCGATGACGTCAGCGTGGGTCGCGTTATCGCTCATCCGATTCGCCGGGGTGCAATCGGTGCCACGGAGACTCCGGTGACGGCAAGGCGGTTCCTGCGGCGTCCTCTCGGTGGAATAATTTTCCAGTGCGATGGATCGACGCAAGTCGCCAAGTGTCGTTGAAGGGAAGGGCAAGTAGATCGAAGTGAGGCGAAGACGGGCGAATATCGAGGGAGAAGGAGAGAGAGAGAGAGAGTGAAAAAGAGCCCGGCTCCGAAACGCATCTCGGCCGCATAGCCGAAGCAAGCAGGCGCGGCCTCCTTTCTGGACGTGTTGTTTCTCCCTTTACTTCGGCGGGTACAATGTTATGGAAGCGTGACGTGGAACTAAATCTTCATCAGCATATCGGTGCGGCTTAGTCCTCGGCCATGTACGTGTCGGCGATCATAGACAAAATCGCCTTTTTCCGTCGGGCTCGATTGTTCGTTCGATCGTTCGTTGCATGGAAAACCGAGGCATTATGCGAGGCACGTATGCTTTTATGCGTGTGTGTGAGTGTGTGTGTGTGTGTGTGTAAGTTTATGCGCGCGCATGCGCACTTTCCACGGAGTAAAAATTGTGTGTTAAATTTTATTTTATGTGTTCCACACGGTCTGTTCGAATTTTTATTTAACAGAAGGTGTTATTCAACAGAAGGTGAATTTGAGAGAAGTTGCAATTTGAAAAAAAAATTGTTATTTGACACAGAAGGTGTGTGATTTCACAAAAATTAAAAAGTAATATAAGTATTATGGCAAAAATTAACGCAAAACATTTAATATCTTGGCACTATTTAGAAGCAAATTTTACGTTAAATTAACATATTTAGTAATTAAAACACACACATACATACGCGCATGTCAAAAGTAACAAATATTATTCTCACGTTGAAAAAAAACACTTTAATTATCACTTCTTTTTTTCATGTTATTTTTAAAATGAAATCAATGATTTTGCCTGAAATCTTCTTAAGGAAATAATCTAATTTATAAGTTCAGAAGGAGACTTTTTCATTTTTTTTAAATTTAAGATCCCAAAAATAATTTTTAGGAAGTTTTCGTTGAAATTCGTGAAAATAACGAAAATATCAGCATTTATTGCGACACCCGAATTATTTAACGCATTGACCGAATGCACTCAAAGGCAGTTGCTGCACCGCGTGGATATTCTTCTACAAAATAGTCTTGCCACAAAATAGATTATTCCTTGACAAACTGTATGCTTTGGTTTATAAATGTCATCATAAGTATCGATTTAAGAAGGACGAATTCCAACGGCCGTTTAATGCTGCAAAAACACACTTTTTGTTTTGTGAGAGCAATGAAAGTTGCAGCATATTTAGCTACATATGCATGTTTTGTGAAAGCTACTGTCTATTTCTGAAAATGCTAGCAATGATGAAGGTGACTATCGGACCACAAACTATCGACATACGAGACGAACAACGTCATGAATAATCTGAGCGTCCGCGGCGTCAAGGGAAGCCCGTATTTCTCGCAGATTAATATATGAAATATAAAACAAATACGACCACTTTGAAGTAGAAAGTTTATCATACGACTCTGATACATTGCTGATCAAAGGTAAAGTTTTATACTTGTGTTATACTTGCGAAACTCTCGAAATGTTTGTTCTGTACAATCGCCGGTGGTCGGACGTATAATATAATGTATCCTTATGACGCGAGGACGAAAATGTCGACTTGGTGTAGCGTTCGCGCGAGCGAACAATTACACGCCGAGGTAAGCTTGTACGGGAAACTTGCGGGGGGCTTTCAATTGCTGAACGCAGTTCCAGTGTTCCAGTGGGCGACAATCGGCTTCCTTCCAACTTACTGGAAACTCCCACCCGATCGACTGGATTCCTTTCGACTGGAGTGACCGTGCGGCTATATTTCAACACGCGCGACGGCAACAATGCATTGAACAACGAGAGACTGCTACCTGTCGCGCATCTCGACATCATTTTTACGCCATTTCGACCGAACACGTGAGAAACCTGCACGCGCCGTGCGCGTAAAGATAAAAGATCCCGTTAGACGCGCTAACGTGAGTTACGTCGGACTCGCAATGCGAGACAATATTTGAAGCACCGTCATTCTCCGTCTTCTTCCTTGGAGATTCCAAACTCGCCAAACGCCGTCATGCGCAGTCTTCCGTCCGGCGTATTTCTCCGCTCTGTTTACCCAACCCGATTCCGTGAAACTCGACTCGTAAAAATGAGAAGCGTAGTTTCCCGCGAGAAAATAACTCACCGATCCTCCGTTACATCGTTCACGCGTTCGCGTAACCTTCGACTACGCCGCTCCTGCTACGCTACACGCGCGAACATTCCTCTCGCCCGCGAAATCTCAGCCCTGTTACCGGGCTTCTTAAAGGGGTTGTTCCATAGGCGGCACTATCCCTCGCATGCTGATGCCTCATTGTCGGCCACGATGTGCAAATCACGACAAATTGTTCCTCATTAATACTCATTCATCTTACTTACCGTAGTGCTACGGGCTTTGAGCGCGTAATAAAGAGTCAAGGAACTATTACGCGCCCTTTGATGCAAATGATATTGGACTACCTGTTCTCGCTCGTACCTTCCCTTACTAAAACGCTAAAAGTATTCTTATTTCAGCAATTATTATTAAACCCCATTAACGCGTCTCTCTCTCTCTCTCTCTCTTTTTCTCTTATTTCCCCCCCCCCGTTCCCTCCCACTCTGTGTATTTCATTTGTGAAGGAATGAGCGGAGCCTTGTTTCGCGTTAACGCAGTGTTTTTTTCATTATTTCCTTCCGTCGTTGCGAAAGCAAAACAGCTATTCTAGTGGGAATTAAGCTCACCAAACAAACGGCGACAAACGGTCAATCCGGTCGAATCTACGCGACATTGAATGTCACGACAAAGGGTTCGAGCGAAAGGACGGGAGAGCGGCGTATTTGACATGCGAACGACTTTCGGGCCGCAGTATTTACGGGATCCTGGCTGTGAGCTTTTCGAACCGTTTGCACTCGGGAATATATACGCGCGGAAACATGGAAACGTACAGACATCACCGACGGTGTCTCACGAACGATTTTCCGCCGAGCCATCCACGTCGGGCGCAATTCCACCGACTCGATTACATCCGCGGAATGTTTAGACGCTTGAGACTTGAGGACTGCCGTCTCGTTTGAATAGAATTCTCGCGATAACGCCCGGTGTAGTAACGCGAGACGCGATGTCGGCGCAGGGGATTGCATCAATGCCGACACCGGGTAGTTTTTCCACGGTTTCTCTCCTCCCTCTCGTTCGTACGGGGGAGCATCGACGTTCCCCATGCAATCGTACGGACATATCGGAAATGGAAAAACCGCCTCCGCCTCCGGTGGCGCTGATGCCGAAGGAACTTAGCGAAATGTTGTTTATGTGGTTGAGAAAGAGAGAGAGAGAGAAAGAGATAGCGATATATATTATGCGCACCGGTCCTCTAATGCGTCAGATCCAGTAAAAGAAAATATACAAATATTCTTTATACGCATGAATACGATATTCAAATTATTGGGGATAGATTTTTAATGGAATCTTTTAACTAATTGAGTAATTGCAATTTGTTCGCATAGTGCGACATTTTTGTGTCAGAGTAAGGAAGACCAGGGACAAAAGTAACGCCGGATGAATGTGAAAAAAACGTGATTACTAAGAAGCTATCATTCTTGTACTGAATCCATCCATTACTGTATAATTTTTCTTTTGAACCTCCTTTCTATCTCAGTAACGCTCGAGGCTCAGTGATGAAAGGTTGTGCATTTATTATGCCGACGTCATAAAAATACGACCAAAGTAAGCGTTTTGTGTTTCCTCAGTTTCTGAATATTTATTCGGCTTACCTCCATATATTTATTGTTCATTACAAATCAATTACTATTCCTTTGAGTAGTTTGGCACATGAAAACAATATTTGGAAGTTGATATTTTTTTTTATAAAAATGAATGATCAATTCTGGCAAGAGTCGATGACAGTAACTTTCTCTTGCTTTCGTAGTAACGTAAAGTTTGTAGTATCCCTCTGTCCGAAAGTAATCATTGTTATTGGTGTTAATTTCTATTCATTTATACATATTGTTTTACGGTAAAAAAATATTCTTATTATTATTTTAGAATGTCAAATATATGAAAAAAGAAGACGAACAGAGGCCTAGTATCGCCCGAAATGTATGAATTGGCGGAGGAATTTCATAGAAGTGAAGCTTTTATGAAAACCCATTAGCAAACCCATTAGTGAACCGTTAGCAAACGTTTGAAAGCAATGGGAATGATCGAGAAGCTAGGAAACTGGGCCCCACATGAATTGAAAAGGAGGGACATCGCGAAACGTTTAACGATTTGTGAACTGCCGTTTCAAAAACGAAAACCGGAAGTCGTTTTTGCATCGAATTGGCTGGCATTGACTGGCGGCGAAAAATGGATTCATTACGATAATCCTAAGCGCAAGAAATCATGGGTGCGTCCCGGCGAACCACCAACGTCAACGTCAAAACAGGATATTCATGGAAAGAAGGTCATGTTGTGCATTTGACGAAATCAAGTCGGTGTAGTGTATTATGAGCTGCTGCCGAGTCAAACCATCGATGCTGAACGCTACCGATGACAGTTACTCAATGTGAATCGAGCACTAAAAGAAAAACGCCCGCAATACGCCAAAAAACATGACAAAATTATTCTTCTCCGTGACAATGCTAGACCACATGTTGCACGCCAGCCAATGAAGGAAATCTTGGAGGTACTTGGATGGGATGTCTTACCCCATTATCGCCCTATTCATCGGACGTTGCTCCTTCAGATTACCATTTGTTTCGATCGATGCGGCATGGCCTTTCTGAGCAGCACTTCAGTTCTTTCGAAGATATCAAAAAAATGGCTCGACGACTGGACCGCCTCGAAACCAGAATTTTTCTACCGCGGAATCCACGTGTTACCCGAAATGTGGGAAAAGGTTGTAGCTTCCGAAAGACGATATTTTGGATAAGATATAATGTACCGTTCTTTTGGAACAAACATGAATTTTTGTAGCAAATAATAGCGAGAATTAACTCAAGCACCTAATAAATTGTTATATTTAAGTCAGTAATCGAGGAGTTTATGATTCTGTATCAATGTGTGATGTTCGATTAGTAAGTTTTGCCTGTCAGTAACAGGGTTGTTCGTACATTTTCCACCTGCCGGTAACACAAATATACATATGTCACAAATTCGAAAATGTCAGTGTACATGTCAATAAATGGCACTCTCTTCCGTCATTTTTTAGGAGAATATATTGTTACGCTCGCGCGGGGAAATAAAACGAGACAACGTTAAGCGGGAAACAACTTCAACTATATTGTTACGCCCGTGTCTTGATGCCCGCGCTTTTAGCGCCCTGAACATACAGCTGATTCTCTTGGCAACGAGTCGTAAACAACAGATGATCAGCGTTGACGGATAAACAACGGGTTAGAGAGATTCTTTCTGGGGCGGTTGAGTCGTCGTGACGTGTGCGACGGTCTTTAACGAAAGAGAGAGCTTGAGCCTGCGAGTTACGTGTGCTTCCTTGTAAATAGCAAATATATTGTTACGCTCGCGCGAGGAAATAAAACGAGACAACGTTAAAAAGAAAACAACTTCAATTAATAACTATAAATTAATAAAAATCTTGTAATAAATAAAAAAAAATTCAATATAACCAGAACCCCAAAACGTTCGGACTTTCAAACGAAATAAATCGCATGTATTTAAAAAACGCGCATTATTAATTTATCGATTCATTAATTTATTTCCACGATGAGATTACTTTGTCATTAATTGAGATATTCACCTAATCCTAATTTATACTCGCTACTATAAATTAAGTCACATCTCGATCCTCAGTGTTGCCCGCTCGGTCGGCTAGTTGGGAGACGCGATGCCGCGAGGAAAAGAAATGGCTAGCCGTCGGGAGGGCTTTCTATCGCGCGTTATGAAACCGCATATATTGAAACCATCTGTCACGTTGAAAATGTAGTCTTAGATATGTCGGGGAAAAAATAGCGGAAAGCGATGTAGGCCGGCAATTTTACATATCATCGCGCCGGTCGGCATTACGGCTGTGATACATGCGCGAGGCACCGAGAGCGGGGGCGTTCTTTCCCTGAGATCTTTCCGTAAATGGGAAGAAATTCCGACACGGGAGCAACAAGGCTCGTCACGCACAGCACAATATCATCGACAGGCCGCGGATATTCCCGTGCGATCAATGTGAGAAGTCCGCGGGCATAACAAGGACGACGTCGTCAATACTCGGGACAATAATGCCCCGCGCGGATGTCGTGCAAACGGAATGCCGGCAGAGGTGAATCGGAGTTGTGAAATACAGCAACTCGCGAGAAAGGCGGGAGAAGGGAGAGAGAGAGAGAGAGAGAGTTTCCACAATCGAAGACAGAGTTAGATGCGCGAGTTGGAAGTGACGAAGAGGTAAATTCAGCAGAGCAAGGCGGGAGGGGGGGGAGGGGGGTGTGATCGGTAGCGCGGTGACGACGAGCGGGCGGCGGTAACGACGGCGACGACGATGTGATCGGAGTGGACAGGGCCGTGATAAATCAATATATTCTACTCACGCAATGGCGTAACGACGTCGAATCTCCGCTCGAGCGTGTCCCCTCTCTCTCTCCCTCTCTCTCTCTCTCTCTCTCTCTCTCTCTGCGAGTATGCAGTTATGAAAACTGAAGCGACGAATAAAAATCGAGTGGGATCCTTGTTACGCGGAGTGCTCGTCCGAAAAGAACTTGTCGATCGTCTGCTAAATTGATTCGAGCAGATCTACCGTGATTTAGAGCGCAAATGTTCGTCGATCGATAACACGGAGGTATTTTTTTTCGCTCCTCCCCTCTGCCTCCCCCTGCCGAACGACGTTGATAAGCAGACACAGAACGAACGTACCCGGACGTAAATTGAAATCGCCATTTGATATTCAATAGCGCGAGTCGAATAAAGAGGGAACGTTTCTCTTCCTCCTTGCTCCTTCCACCACCGTTTGTGTACCTTCGCCGTATCCCGTAAAAAATATTTTTCACTCATCGACTTGTTCAGCTCTCCCCCGTAAATATTTTCCGCGCGGTGTGCGCTATGGCGGCACTGTTCCGCCTGCGACGGCAGGAAATCATTTCCTCCGCTGCGGAGGGAGATGTAGGCGCGCGTGCGTTTCGTGATGTACGGCATAAGCTTCTGATGAAATTTTCACAGAGACACGTTCCACCAGCGAATATCAGCGGGTATGAGCGGGTAACTCCTTGAAAATGTTATGAGTTACTTTCCACCGGTTTGTAAAAAGCTCTCGACTCACCCCACACTCCCCCCTTCTGTGTTGGTTGTTAATAATACGTTCAATTCGCGCAACGCGCGCGCGCACGGGAAACAATTCGTCTCCGTGGCGCAACTTTCGGCTTATGTAACTTGCGTAAATATCTCAGACGCGGAATACAAATTCGACGAGATATCGAATTTGCGCGCGATCGACGGGGAAGAATTAGCGGTTCTGTGAAATTTTCGCAAACCGACAGGCACGCGAATTTACGTGTTTCGCAACTTTCGCGCGTGTGTCTATTGCAAACGTGCGACCGCGCTGGTTTATCAATCGGTGTCCGCTCGTTATAAAGGTCAGCTCGCCGTGATCACCGTGCGAATTGACCGTCACGCTAGAATTTGCGAATTAACTCGTCAATCTATGTTTTCCGATATCGCGTCTATTTCAAACCGTATTACGTGCTGTAGCATCGATTCATCGCATCCGGTTTGCCCTCCTCTCTCTCTCTCTCCCTCTCTCTCTCTCTCTCACACTGGCACAACAGAAATAACCAATTATAACAATAAACTTCAAACCAGGAACTCAAACCGAATGAAAATATCGGTCCGGTTCCGATTCCGGTCTGTTAAAATATTTAATAATAAAGGTTCCGGTTTCGGTTTTCTGGACAATGAAAGTACCTGTAAACCGTTTAAATTACGGTTTTTTTCGATTCTGGGTCTTTAAACTTGTTTCCTCATTGAGATTTTTATTTATTTAAATTATATATATATATATTTTACATGTTCCGTCAGAAAAAGGTTACAAATAACGAGGATAATATATACCCGAAAAAGTTAAGAACAGAAGATGGGAATAGAAATGTGAAGAAATGTCACCTACTCGTCGGAGAAGTGATATTATGTTTTATAATACAAATAAATAAATAAATAAATAAATAAACAAATAAATAAATATATGTAACGCGTACAATAATATATTATAAAGAATAATATCACTTCTCCGATGTAGATGACATAGCATGTAAATTATGTAATTACAGAGAATATTTGGAAAATATCTCGATATTCTCCGAGCTTTCTCAGAATATACATGTTCCGTTAGAGCAATTTGTACAATTTGTACAAAAAGAATGATTTTCTATTTATCCCAAAATTGTAATAAATTACTTCTTCTCTTTAATCCTCTACTGTTCAATATCGTATGCTTGAAGTTTATTTCCTATTTGACGCGATAACTAATCGATGTTCTGCTTTTTCGTGAGAACTAGAATTTCACTGTGAAATGAGAAAAATTATTATCTAGAATCACAGAATAAGAACCGAAATAGTGAACCGAGAAGAGGTCGCAACCGGAAAAAAAAAATGTAACGGTTCCGATTTCGATTTCGGTTTTGTAGGCTTTGTAAAATTCCAATACGGTTTATGGTTCGACAAAAATACCGATTTCCGCGCGGTTTTCGGTTTCGATTCCGAACCGGGGTCCTTTCAGCCAGTCACCCCGCGAGCCGAATAAACCGGCGATTCATCGGCGAAATAAGCCGCGCGAGATTCCTCTCGTCGGTGTAAATTCGCCGCATGACCACGAGCGCCGCCGTTATCGCGGCACTTGCCGCTAACTGGAATTAATATTCCGGGCCGAGAGCTCGAGTTAACCCAAGGCATTCCACACGTACGCTTGCAACGCGAACGGCAACGTGCGATTGTGCTGGCGCGTAACGCGAACGGAGGAGCGTCATTGACGGCGCGAGGACGACCCGCGTCTTTCCGCGGCCACGCGTGAACTCTCCGAGCGGTGAAATATACCGCTTCTCTCCGCCGCCCTACTTGATTTACGGCAATTAGACGTGCGTTGCACGCGTCCAACTTGTATCCGGCGGCGGTTTCTAATATCTGTAATCTGCCAGCCGGGATAGTTAATTTACCGAGTTTGCTGCACGCGTACAAAGGACATGCACCTTCGTCGGTATCCGTCGACGCTTCCGCCTTCATCGTCTATAAGCGCAGATTCCTATCTTTAGGAAGGCGAAAACCCTTTAACCCTCGCGTAAGTTCGCTTTTGCTTCCTGTTTAAACGATCCAAGTATCTGGAAACTTAATACAAGTTCAGTACACGAGGAAGATATAACTGAAAAGTGTCTTACGCAATGCAGGGAGAGAGAGAGAGAGAGAGAGAGAGAGAGCACAGTTAACCAATTTCAGCTACTCGTGCTAATAATCTCAGTTAATAAAGTTATATTTCGCAGCAAATCTATTTTACCTTTAATAGCCAACTTTTAATAATGATAGGAAAATTCGAACAATTGAGATTTAACTTTTATCACTGAGATCCGTATTAATAGTTGCATCTTGTATGAAAGACCGTGTAAAGTTTACTTTCAGACGCTGTACGGCTCATTTTATCGGTTACGAAACATCTGATGGTGAATTTTGAGGTGGTCTTGAATAAAATCCGATTATTAATACGGGCCTCAGTTATTTCTCTGAGTGCGGAAGCTCCGGTTTCTCGTCGTTAATTATATCGCAAAAGAGACAAAGTATTTATGCCGGATATCAGCCCGGAGCCATTTTAATTTGTCGCAGTGGGAACGAAGATAGAAGAAGCATGAATGTGCTCCCGAATAATTTTCTTCGTTCAAAAGCTATTTAGTTACGTAGTGATGACGTAATCGCGATGCTCGAATAAAAGAGTAAATTAGAACGTAGAGCCGCGCGAGGGCCCGATATTATTATGATTATGCAAATATACGCGGTGGTTCCCTTTGAAGCGGAGCAACGATATTCGCAATAATATAACGCGAGCAACTAATTTCGCGCGCTAATTCGGCATGACGATGCGAATGAAACGCGCGAACGCGACGCATTCGACAAAGCGTAATGCGCGCCGATGGAAATAGCATGTATCGCCGCGAAGGCAAGGTGCGTGCGACCTTTATTATTTGATCACGTTACGCCGATTCGATGCCGATCGCATTAATGTTTGACATTTAATTCCGCCGTTAATCCTCGGCGTTGCGCGCGCGCGCGCGCGGCTGGAAATTGGCCGCCGGTGGAAATCATTCGGTTCCTTCCGCGCGCGAATAAAACATGAATTATTCGGCAGAATGTAATTATGCGCTATTCTCCGCGGTATTTATATATACGATCAGCTGATATCACCGGCCCTGGACGCATATAAATTAATTAAGCGCTGCGATCCGTGAAACCCGGACACGTCTAGGGGGACGTCGAAGCGGCCGTTGAAGCGTGGCGCAGCCTCCACCGATTTCGTAACTGACATCCCGGCTGATATTTGATTTATCCTGCAGTCGCTGACCTGAATTACTCGGACAAGGTAAGGAGAAGCGCGGGTATTGTCAATACAACGTCGGATATTGATTTTAGCCGCGTCTTCGGCAGATATGTTTTTTCTTTTTTTATAAATAAAGTTGAAACTTCCCCATCCTCTCGGGCGATCCTTCAGCCGTTTCCGGCGAGTCCGTAGAGACAGTGCATTGTAATTCCCTGCCCCGTCGAGAGGAGCTCATTCATTTTCGATCTTGTTAATCGTTTACACACACGACCCTGAAATGACGTATCGCTCCAAACGGCAGCGTATAATTCAAGTTATTTATCCTACAACGGAACTGCATTCGAATTTGTTGTTTCCCTCGATGAGACTTAGAATTTAAGAAAGCAGCGAAGCCAATCGGACGTTGTCGAATTTTTACGATACTTGAAGCAACATTTTGCAACAAAACGGCGGCTCATCACCATTCAGCATTCTACAGTTTTACTACATTCGCTGTATTCTACATTTTAAGCATACACTCGTCCAAAAAGCGCGTTTCCATTTCTGGTCTTCCTTTTATTTATCAGGATATCGCATTTTCTCTCTCTCTCTCTCTCTCTCTCTCTCTCTCTCTTTCTTTTCGAGTTACATCGGACAAGTCGACAAAATTTATTTATATTTCTCCACAAACGCGCGCGCGTCAGATTTTCTTCACGGGGGATATTGGTGAATGGTCGTTTTCGCCGATCGGCCGATTGGGCATTGCTTTTTTTTTCCAGTGGAAAGGAAATAATATATTCGTAGGTACTGCAACGTATATATGCGTTTCCTGGTGCGGTGCGCGATGGCGTCCATAATTGCCGCCGCAATGAAGGTTGCGAACGGTCTGGCAATATCCAAGTTACAACGCTTAAATGCTGTTAATGTTCCGTAAGCTGAATACAGTACAATATGTAAGGGCATAATGAAATCTAATGAAAGTTCGGAGCCTGTCAATTGGAAGCAATGAGATTCAAGTTCTAAAAGCTACTCCCTGCTTTAATATAATCCCCTGCATATTATTTAGTAGCCAATTAACCGTACCGCTATTAATGTTAATATTTCTCACTAAATTTAATTCAGTTATTAACGCATGATAACACGAAAGTATCGCGAATGTGTGTAAATTTTACGTAAACGCAGCTTTTGAAGCGAAATCACATTAAACTTTTATATCGTTCTCTGAAACGTAATGCGCTGGATCGGCGAATAAAAACAAATATCTGGCTTTCGTTCTCCCCTATCGCTTAAATACGTCTTAATTGTCATCCTTTATCCGGATGACCGATTTTATTTATCTGCATTAGCCGGTTGTAAAAATACGGCCATGACAATTCCGTTACACACGTAAACGTCGCGTATGGGCTTCAATGTTCGCCGGGGATAATCCGGCTTTACATCTCATCAAAATAACAATGCGACATAATATCCGGATGAAATCGAGTTCGCGAACGCACTGTGACTCCGCTCGCAAATCGCCGCGGCATTTTGCGCCCAGCAAAAACCGATATTCTCGCTTACACCTGCCTACGGGTTTATAACGGGTCGCTTTCCTAATTTTTGATTACATTTTTTCGGACAGTCCCGAGAGAGATAAACATGACAACAGAGCGAATACGTTTTCTCGCGCGACTGCGACGTTACACGGAGATTTAAAGTAACCGCTGACGTACGCGCGATCAAATTAAATATTGATCACACGTCGTTTCTGGAGGCCAAGACGAAAAAGCGGCTTTTCGAAAATGTCCATTTGCAACCATGCATCACGCGTTGTTAAAGCGTAATAAAGGCATTAGAGAAAGAGCTGCGATGAGTTCCGCCACGGTTCGCAGAGTTGATCGCGTACTTCTGAACGAGCCGGCGATAACAGAGTTGCGGAATTAGATTTAACAGATATCCGGTAAATAATAGCACGTCAAAAGGAATGGCTCTGGACGGTAGTCCCGTATTTTTCCCATTTCCTGAAATAGCACTCGACCGAGAGGAGGCGTCCACATTACCTGATCTTCTCTCCTTCGAGAGGCGGTGTCTCATCCATTTTAATTCCCCTCTTCGCATCACGTGCCCCCGCGTCTTCATCCGCGGATGACGAAATTGCCCTTCGCGAGAAAATTTCATCTCGCTCTTTGCTCCCGGTTATTAATTGTCGCGGGGACACGCGTGCCCGCTTTCGCGCTTTTATCCCGTTTACAGTATCCTCGTAAGATGAGGATTTACCGAGCATGCTTCGTTAAAAAGAGCGCCGGTGCAAGAAGAGACGTGGACGAGGAGGGTCCTCT
Source organism: Dinoponera quadriceps (assembly GCF_001313825.1). Lineage (NCBI taxonomy): Eukaryota > Metazoa > Arthropoda > Insecta > Hymenoptera > Formicidae > Dinoponera > Dinoponera quadriceps. The sequence continues at coordinate 120,910 of NW_014557292.1, read as the reverse complement.
CTTCATTCGAAGGAGCTTTCGCTCGATTTCTCAAAGTGACGTAAACACGAATACGTCGCAAATGGCACTTGCGAGCCGCATTGTGCGCCACTAATGCGATCGTTTGCGGTTTCTCAAGGAGATATTCCACTCCGCTTAAAGATTTTGACGGAAAAATGCGAGGAATTTCGACGGAATACGTTTCCGCGAACGTCACGTTAATCCATTACGCTTAACTTGAATTTCACGGAGATAGATCGCTGCGCGAACACGTACAGTCGAATATAAGGCGCGTCGCAAAACTAGCGAGATACATTTTGATGGCACGTGTTAAAAGTTGAACAAAAGGTAAACGTGTGCGAAATATTTCGGCATTGGATTATGCATTAGCGACCGAGATTTACGAGCTATTAAATGTGAAAAAATTCTTACGAGAACAGAAGATTTCACGAGGATGCCCGGTCGAAGAGGAAGTGATCGGTGGAAGTTTTCAGCAAGTTGGGGGAGGAAGCTGATTTCTCGCAAGTTTCCCACACGCCTTGTAATTGTTCACCTCGTGAATGCTTCTGAGTCAAAGTTTAAGTTCTCACTATGAGGGTGCGTTATAAAACTTGCAAAAATACCGTCATGGCCGTTAGACTCACTGCTTACCAACCAGAAATCGAAGTTGAGCGTCGTAGAACGCGGTTCGGAGTTGGATGGGTTTACTCGGCCGCCACTGGGATTTTTTTTCTTTGTGTACGTATACTTGATCATTCATAAAAAGGTTCGTGAAGATTTGCTTGCACCCGCTTCTTCAGAACGCCCCAAGTGGGCCACAATCAACTTCCGGTCGCTTATGTTAGGCTTGGAATACTTTTACACGCAGTTTATCGGCCGCTTAAACCGCATGCTCACCGAAAGCTCGCTGAAAACTTCGTTTCGACTGGGTGTACATACATCATGTATTCATGTTCTCCAATTAATTTTCAACGAACTTCTCTTGAAACGTGAACTTCGACTGCGATTATAATCTACGAAAGCTTTTATTAAATTATGAAGTGGTAATTTTAGAGCGTCCTATATACATATGTATATACACATATATTTTAGGATGTCATATATATATATATATATATATATATATATACACGTATATAGGTGTTCATACATATGTATCTTGATAGCCATTTACTGTAAATAAGAGAAGCTAGACGACGGAGGATATCGTGTACCATCGAGAATGGCGTCGTGGAAACTCCCTTAACAGCATTAACATTTCAGGCTGCCGCTCGAGCCGGGCTACGAGGACGGCAAAAACCGATCAGCAACAGATTATACCAACTGGCAGCAACGCACTACGATTATATAGGATTACTTGCCATAGGAAATAGCGGCGCTAGCGTCGCTTCCTTCTGGTTAATTTTAAACGGACTTTGGGAAAATTTCAAATTGAGGCTCAGTCAAGAACGTATCTGTCAACACGTTCGCGCCAGCCGTCACACACGTGCGACGCAGGGATCAATCTTTTATGAGAGACCAGCGTCGCATACATAGATATGATGTTAAGTCATCCGAAAAGTTCTGAGAATTTTTGAAGCACTGAAATAAAAATGTATCCGCAATGTTCCACCGATAATTAATCCGTGACATATTGTCCATTTTAATCTGTCACTTTACGCCATCTCTCGGGCAAAGGAAAAATCCCATGCTCGTAAAATGACTCGAAGAATGTAGTCGGGTTGGCTTTTGACTTCTTCCAACGAATCGAACCTTTCATCCCTCAAGGAGTGCCGCAATGCCTGCGACAAATGATAGTCAGAAAGGACAATGTCGGGTGAATATGAAGGGTGGACATCCCACCCATACTCAATGAGTTTTCTGCAGACCGCCGGTGAATCACGTGGCGTTATCATGCCTTCAAGACGATGCCTCTCTTTTATTCCTCAGTTTTGGATGCTTCGTGGCAAAGATTTCCTTCAGGTCAGCTGGTTTGGCGCAGTATTTGTCAGAATCGATTCTCTGGAAGGAGCTCAACGTGGACAACGCCATTGCAACTCCACCAGATGCAAAGTGTAACTTGTTTTCAGCGCACCCCCGAGGTCGTTCGTGCAGGTGAAGTCGGCTTTCCCTATGATCCTTTTCCTATCACACTACGGTAGATCGCCCATTTTTCGTCGCTGATAACCAACGATTTAAAAAAAAGACGCCTTGGAATTTTTCCCTAACCGTTTGAGTGCCAAGGAGCGATTTTGCGCTTTTTCCGTTTCGCTCGAAAAGTACCAGCGTTCTAGGCTGCGAAGCCGATAACCGGCACACGCTCGGCTTCTGTCGATGCGCGACTTTACGGCTACCATTCCGTTTTGGGTAAAAATGAAATAACGAGACAACTGATAAAAGAACGAATTTTAATTGCAATCTAACATTTGGATGCAATCATCGGAGAATAAGACAAGCGCTATCGCGCCGTTTGGCATTTCTGGATGGGGAATAAGACAAGCGAAAAAGCGGCACGTTTGGACGGGGAAACAGCAGAGACGCGTGGCACTAAAACGGTTAAGAACGCGTCGCACGCGTCAACACGAACGTTCAAGTCAATGCGTGAGGAACCCAGACATCGAAGGCGACTCACGTAACCCATCGTTTCAAACGGTCACGCTCCTGGTGACGTCGAGATCCTGAGAGAGTCCCGGCACACTTCTGCAGGGATTTTGTCGACTGCTTGCTTCAGGCGGTCTTTGAGCGGCGTGGAAGGTCTTCCAGACCGTGGGAGCTCGAAATCTTCGAGCTCGAAATCGCAGGAACCATCGGCTGACTGTTTGATTTGACACAGCATCTTCCTCGTAAACGTCGCATATTTCACGGGCAGTCTTCGCGGAGGTCTTCCCTTTCGAAAGCGAAGAAGCGTTGCGCAAACGAAGCTTTTGGCTATTCATCTTCGCGCCATCTAACATCGCCTGCTCTGTTTGTCAACACCAAACCCGTACTTGAAAGAGCAAAGCGCCCTCTTTCAAATGAGCCCTCACCTGTCGGCCCACGTACTGCCGAGCAAACTGGTCCCAGGCGCGACAAATGGCAGGGATTCTCCGAACTTTTCGCACGACCTAATATATCTAGACTGAGCGTTGAGAAGTGGATCGAAGACCCACATAGAAAAGGATGCACTTTATATTTGGTGTCCCTCGTGTTCTCTCTCTCGTTCGTGCATAGACCACGTGAGCGAGAAAAAACGCAAGGAACACAAAGTCCTTATCTGTGTGCATCTCGATCCCAATTCTTCGAATAAAGGCGGGCGTTCGATCTAGATATATTATATTTATAGTCATATATGTGTCATACATGTGTCATACATCTTTTATATCAGACATATTTCATGTCCGCATTATCAAATTAAATATTATGTAATTTTAGACAATTACATAAAAAAAAATACAAGGTAGTCTACGGGGAGAGTCCCCTAGAGAGAGAATCCCCCGAATAAACTGTGGTTTATTGGTGATCGTATTAGCGTGTCTTTCACCAAACTCAGGTTAAACTAATCAATCAGTGATAATAAGAATTGCTAGCACCGATTTGCAGTCCTGTAACTTGTTCAACAATAATCAAAAAGTTAATAACAGGTAATATTTGACCAGCAGTAATTTTAAATTGTCGGTTAGATTAATCAGAGTTTGATGAAAGTCATTATGACACGTCCGTTACCATCTTAAAGGTTTCTGACCCATTGCTGTAATTGTCTTGTTTGATAACGTCGGAAGCGAGTAAACGCATGTCCAAAATTCCTGCGAAATACCTGTTGAAATAAAAGGATACATTCCGATGGCACTTACGATTGATTAAACTTAAATAAAAATTTGCTTCTTTAACAACTGATAAATTAAACTAACTAACTTGCGATTGATTAAATTTAAATAAAAATTTGCCTCTTTAACAACTAATAAATCAAACTAACAAGTAAACTAATTAATAAAATATATAACATGCAGCCTTCCCTTTTAACCTTCTTATCTCACGATTTTGTTTATTTTTGTCGTTTAATTTTACGGCTTATTAACCGTTAAAGTAAAAGGAAACCTTTCGGGATATTTCGCGCACATGTGTTTAATCGATTGCGAGTATCATTTTATGGAGTCCTTTCATTCCACCGTATTCCGCAAAGAATTTGGAGTATACGCAGCGCTTTCTCACTTCTGAGGCCGCTAATCAAGATGGCTGCGGCGAGCAAACAGGAGCCGCGATGTCGAAGACTGAGCACGGTGGTGTTCCACAGTGAAATGTTTATTGAGGAAACAAAATAAGTCTCACGTTTGTACGAGAGTTCCTCTAAGTGAGAAGAACGTGGCGTCGAAAGTAGCGGAACGTCTTTCCGCGTAGTAGGTGAACTCGAGCTTCTCATCCTTATGCGCCATCAACTGCATCTTCACGTTTATACGCGGTGATTCCGCCACAGCGTGGGACGAGGTACGCCCGCGTTTCTAACCCGTAACCGTGGTTCAAATTAATTCTCATTTCAGGAACAGCTGGCAGGTACGGCTTGCCAACTTTCGCGTAAATCACCGCGTCGCACAGGCGAGGACGGGAGTTCACAGCCCTGGTCTAGTATTTTTTTTTTATTAAATATATATAAGCGACTCGTGCGCGCAAATTCAATTTGCAACAGCTCGTCGTTGTTATGCGGTATTAGTTTTTTCGGCGACGAAAGAAAAAGTAGAGGGACAGAAGAGAGGGGGGAGAAGGAGGAGGAGGGAGTGAGAGAGGGGGAGGACGCGGTGGATCAACGGAGGAACAGAATGTTTATATACAACTTGGTCCATTCCATCCATCTAGTTTAAATTTCTATTTACTTCCACGCCGAAAGTTTACGACGAAGGCTCGAATGTCGTGTACGAGTTTGCGAGAAGCGAAACGAGAGCGTAAACGGATTTCTCTCCGTCCGACGATGGTGGGTTAAGGACTCGCTATTATTTAGAAAAGTTCGCCGTCCTTACTTTCCTTTCTCGTCCTGCCGCTTTTAACGAAGCGGGAGGTTCCACGAATCTCGAAGGTACACGGCAGATGGTGTTTTTCACGCCAAGTATTTCACCTTTAATCTTCGCACCTCCGCGCCACGTGAGGACGTTCCCCGGATATAATGAGAGACACCTGCGCGCAGAGATGCGTCTGTATGCGAGGATTGCACACACGTCACACGTAAGACGTGCGAAATTCGGGAAAACGGGCGAACGGATTTTTAAGGATGCTTTCCCAGCGCATCCAGGCCGCGAGCGTATTTATTTTTAATTAAATCGAGTTCCCCCCGCCGCGGAGCCGCGATGTTTACACTCTTCATTGAAGATCAAGTTGAGCAGCGACGGGACCGGATTAAATTATTAGTAGAAATGATACGCGCGGTCAGAAGGGAAGGAGGACGCGATATTTGTTATCAATCAACGGGAGTCGGCAAACATTATCGCGGAGAAGAATTAATTCATCATTTTGTAGGGGAACCGCGCAAAATTGTTAAAACGGGGCCGAGCGATTTATTTCTCCACCCGTGCATACAATTCGCCGCTCCTGCGGCCAGTTGTTACAGCTCGTTGCGCGCGCCAAGTTGATCGAGATCGATCGTACGAGTCTGTTTTCCAATTGATAAGGACGGGGTTATCACGAGGCTCATATTTCTCTCGGCGCCGAAAATCGTCGATTCGTCCCCGGACTCGCGCCGGTCGCGAGACGCGCTGAAAGTGAAAGGCCGGGGACGACGTTTCAGAGCGGTGATAAATCTCGTGCTTCATGGTCGGGAAAAAAGGAAGGAGGAAAAAAGAAATCTCGACGATGTACGCGCGCACGCGCGTTCCTACCGGAGGAAAATTCGCCGAAAATGGATTCCAATCCTTTTGTAATCCTTTTGAGACTGTGCGTGTTCCGCTTTGCACACGCGCTTTTTCGCGCGTCGAGGCAGGAAGGAGGGAGCCTTTTCCTCCCTGGTTACGTCATCGCCCATCAGGCGCGGCGTTTTCGCGATTTCAGCGTAAAAAAGTCGCCCAGTTTTTTCCTCGCAACTTTAATTACACCGCGGATCCGTTTGATGCGCAGATCCGTTTGATCCGCACGACGCACGTATCATGACGCGTATGGTATTGATCGCTCCGTTCTTCACCAGCGATATCTCAGCGTTGCTCAGCGCGAATGAGTCCCACAGGAAACAGGCGAAGTCGTAGAATTTCGCGTCAGACACTGGACTAATTACGATGCGCGTTACTCGCTTACACGTTTGAATCTGTTGAATCTGATTGTCTTATCGTTTACTTAAAGAGAGAGAGTAGACACGCCTGCCTATTTCTTGTTCACAATGCTGCGCAATGGCTATCTCGATCTGAACTGTCGTTTAGTACCATTACGATATAGGAATAGCACCGAGAACTTCGATAATGCTTTATATTTCCGGTGAGGGTGTTCGGCTTGGGCGTATCGCATCCACTTTTTTGTATCATGACCGTTGATTTTGAGTAGAATCGGCAACTCAGTCATAGTAAATGCAACGGTAACAATGCATATATGCATTTATCTTGTTTATTCCTGCTGCGTTTCTTTATTTTTTCAAATATGCAATATTTTTTACTTCTTTCTGTGTACGTTAAGAGGTGTTCAATTAAAATTATAATCATTTTCAAAGATATTTTCTTTCGGTTTTTAATCCAAAAAATAGTAGCAGCAACTCAGTAAATGCAACGGTAACAATGCATATATGCATTTATCTTGTTTATTACTGTTGCATTTAATGCGATTGAATCACTGATTCTTCTCGAAACCCGAAATAACCTAGCCGGAAGTGGGAAGCATTATTGGAATTCTCTGCAGAAGAAAGGGATGAATAACGTAACAGTGTTCTCGAACATTCCCGTCGTCCGAAGGTTATCCGATCTTAGCCTCAGTTTGCCATTTATGGGTCGAATCGACCCAAGCGAAAATTTAACCGTAGCTGTTGAATCTTGAGTTCTCGCACATATAAACATGGAATTATTTTCTCAAATATGCAATATTTTTTACTTCTTTCTGTGTACGTTAAGAGGTGTTCGATTAAAATTATAATCATTTTCAACGATATTTTCTTTCGGCTTTTAATCCAAAAAATAGTAGCAGCAATATGCATGTAAAGCTTTTGCCACTGACACTACCAGTAATACTTACTGGAAAAATTATTTTTTTGATTATAATTCTTTCAGTTACGCAATTAATTACAAATATACACTTTTCTCAGTTTAGAATCAATATGCTATTTTGATTGACACATTTTTCAAATTTATCTTTTATATATTCAAAACTATAATGTCTGCAAACATAGATTTATAGATATTTAAATGCGAACATATCAGGAAAATGATTGGGTCTCGCACAGACTCAGTGTGTCAAAGAAAGCAGCAATAGCATTTTGGAATCCTAAAGATGATTATCACTTTTTCTATTTTTATTAGTTTAAAAATAAAATATATAGTTTCGAGCTCTCGTATTCTCGATATGTTCACACATATTTTCATTTCAAACTTATTTTTTGTTTCATATCTGCCGCAGAGCTTGTACAGCCATACGGTGGGTGTGGTTTTCGGAAGTGTAATTTGACAGAAAACGCGGGCGCGTTATGAAAGGTTCTAATACGAGCTAAGCAAGAAGTCGGCGCGAGAATAGGTTAACAAAACTTAATAATAGTCTTGTGATTGAGAACTGGGATACAATTGTCGGTATAGAAATTATTGAATAACAATGATCGCAATGGGTAACATACACGTCAGTCTATGTACATTTTTATCGTTAAACCGTTCATTCCCGTGTCTGATCGGCGAAATTAGATGTTCCGTATCTGTAGCAGAATGTAACTCCCTGGTTCTCGGTACTTCGTTGCGTCAGAAAAATAAAAAAAAATGATGCTTTTGTTCGTCTGTGTGATTTCTATGTAGCCGTAGGAAATCCAGTGACAAAAACGAGGTATAGATCTTTAGTTTGTTTTTACTGGTAATTAGTGAAATGATTTGGATGCAAAGTAATTCTTGAGCCCAAATTCACTGACAATATTTACGTTAAGAGATAGATTGTAGATTTCTGCATGTATGAGTTTATGCCGTACATTTAAATACGCTGCTGAAAACAATCAGAGGATCGCTTCTTTAAATGTCCATATTATTTAATAAAAGAATAGATTCAAACAGAAAATAGTATCTTCTTAAAAATATTTGTATTTTTGATATTTCATATATTCAATCTTTTATATATATATTCTTAATTGTTAGAAAACTTATTTTATATACATTTTTTCTTGACTCTTATATTAATTGATTTAACATATAAAATTACCCAATGAATTACTCACATATAAATTCCTAATTATTTGAAACAGCAAATGCGCATCAGAATTACGCTAATAAAGTATGTGAAAATCGTTTTGCTTACTTCGTTTGCAATAAATTGTGCAACTGTCATGAATAAATTCCTAAAACTTTTGCATGTGAGTTAAAATCTCCTTTCGGTCGAAATTAAATTGCATTAATTATATTCAGTATAGCATACATATTTACTGTTCATTTGTTAGTTGGGATAATTGAAAAACAAGAACTTTAATTAGCGATAAAATATGTGTGTTCACAGAATGGGATATTTTCCGAAATTTCCGTATGTTTGAAAAATGGTAAAAACGTGTGACTCGGACCCCGCCGGTCGGTAGTTTTTCGCCTCTGTGCTCGGTACTTCGAGGTGCGATGCCGGTTTTCCCAGGCGTTCGTCAGGGCGAGTGAGTGAAGATGCGAGTGTTCAGTAATTGCTATTTATTTAATTCCTCACGTTTCTCGGTACAGACTTCGTGACATCGGGCCGTGCTTGAAATCTATCGAATAGGATGTCAATATTACGCCGACAGACTCAGACACGCTGCCCCTGTGTCTCTTGGTATTGTGTTTCGACAGGTTGTAGTCGGCAATTCGGCCATATCGAGGTTCGCGGGATAATGAGTGTCTCACGACTCGCTTGGCTCGTGACGCTCGCGGTGACGGTGTTTTGCTTCCGGCGTGTTTATACGAGGTCTGTTCAAAAAGTATCGCGAATTTTGTGTTTTTTCAAAAATTATTTATTTATTCATGAATATCTATTTTGTCTCCTTCAAAGTAATCCCCATCAGATATTATACACTTGTGCCAACGTTTTTTCCAATCCTCGAAGCACTACAAAAAATCATTTTTTGTGATCTTGTTCAGCTCCTCCTTCGATGCCGTCTTTATTTCCTCAATCGTAGCGTAGCGTCGTCCTTTCATGTGCCTCTTCAGTTTCGGCAACAAGAAAAAGTCACAGGGGGCCAGGTCTGGGGAATACGGTGGCTGCGGCATCATTAGTGTGTTGTTTTTGGCCAAAAATTCGCGCACAAGCAACGATGTGTGAGCAGGGGCGTTGGTACGAATTTCGCGGCGACCCGTCTCATGCCCAAATCATTAGTAAAAATCGAATGGCACGAGCCAATCGATATGTTTAGGTCCTCAGCAACTTCTCTAACGGTGATTCGACGATTGGCCAATACTATTTTCTTCACTTCATCAATGTTTTCGTCTGTTGTTGACGTGCTCGGGCGTCCGGCACGCTCTTCGTCGTTCACATCTTCTCGGCCCTCTGAGAACATTTTGTACCACCGATAAACGTTGCTTCGGTCCAAGGTAGCTTCACCATATGCCACAGTCAACATTCGGAATGCGTCCGCGCACTTAATTTTGTTTTTCACACAAAATTTCATACAGATTCTTTGATCCATTTTTTGGAATAGGCAAAAATCGAAGACGAGCCAAAACACGTCCAAGCAAAACAGCTGTCAAAGATAAACTGAATATTCAAAATGGCCGAACTTGTCGGCATAAGTGAGGGACATGAGTACCAACATAACGCCACAAAAAATCGAAAATCGAGTATACGTAACCCGCGGAAATTCAAAATTCGCGTTACTTTTTGAATAGACCTCGTATATCGACGGTTCACGTGTCGCGATGCTTGAAAATCTCGCGGTTCGCGTCGATGCGCATGCAGCGGGATGCATTCGCGGCTCGCGGTATTACAGGACGCGGGTATTGCTGCACGCAGAGTGCGCGCGTCGCTCGAGCCCCGGAGCGGAGGGCTCGTCCGGGCCGGCCGACGTGCACGTGGAGGCTTTACGGTATCGTTCGTGGCGGTCGACGGGTTTCGGCGATACCTTCAGTGAGGTGCGGATTGGAGTTCGGGCAGACGCGCTCCATCTGCTCGCCGCGCGGCGCGAAAGTCCGGGGCGTTCGCTTGTCCCAGAGGCGCAATGCCCGCTGACTGGAGTGGAGCGGGCGAGGTGGAGAATTCTCGACCGAGACGGCGAACGCACCATCCATACTCGTCGTCCCTATTCCCAGGTCCGTCACGAGCGAGAAGGCCGGGAACTCCCGGTGGAGACGGCGAACTCATCGTCCCGGAAAGGTATTTCGAGTCCGACGCCCGCGACTTCCACGGGAGAGACAGCGTCAACATTATTGCATCCGGGCTTGCCGGAAGGAAAGGAAGTCGAGTGCGGCTGCGAACTCACAGTTGTGACGACGTCGCGGTTCCTCGACCTGGAGATCGGCACCCGGAGCAGCTGGCGATCTTTCAATCCGGCTGACTCCGGCGGACTCGGCCTCTTTACCACGGCGGAGCGGCCTTTTATACGGCTTTTGCCGTGTTTTCCGGCACGCCCCGTTGTTTAATAACAACGATTGTTGTTATTGGCGTGTACACGTGTTTCACGTGTGTGTCGCGTGCGGAGATGTTATGTGGCGCTAAGCGCCGACTGGTGTTCGGTCGGTCGCGATGTTCGCCGAGGGGGGATGCGTCGTTACAAACGGAATATAACGAAGGTCATCAGGAGTTAAAGTACGAATATATTACAATACCATTTAAATATTAATATTGTCGATATTAATATGTCTATGAAGAAATATAATATTCGAACGTGTAATAACGTTAGATCATCATATTAACGATAAAATTACCATCCGGTTAGCGCAGAGAATCTTTACACGCTTCAAGCGTATCCTTTATTTCTATTGTTTTAATATAATTTTATTAACTCAACCTCTAGAATTGTTAAATTTAAATTTGTACTGAGTGATACGAAAAATTACCTCAGCCAGGAGGATATTTTCCTCCCTTTCTATCAATCGCACCGAAAATGCCGTGATGTTTTTTTTTTTGTAATTATTTACATACCACTCGCGAATGTGAAAGTCACCGGAATTTTATGTACATTTTTTCTCGTACTCATTCAGCCCCATTAAAATGATTACAGTCGCTAATGCAGCGGAGTAAAGTGAAGTGTAGTGAGTGAAGAGCGATTGACGTGGGGACAATGACAGTTGGTCGTTATCGAGACTGGATATTTAGAAGGCTGGACGGTTTCATTTGATAAACTAGACGGCTGGACGTCGTTGGATATCATCGCGAAATTGTTATCATACAATACGAACGCTCACAAAGCGTCGCATTATGAGAATGCATGTTCAAACAGAAATTGATTTTTAATTAGAAAAAGAGTACAAATAGTTATGATTTTGCCAATTAGAGTCATAAAAACTATGAGAAAACTATGAGAATATTCGAACAATTGTAACACATCACTCAATAAGTCTCCGGTCTGACACATATATGGCAACACTGTTGACAAACCCATATGATTTCTGGATAGTAGCATCCTTCAAACGATACATGCCAAAATTTCATGACATTCTGATAATTAGTTTACAGGTTACAGTGGTTTTAGTGACCCCAGTTTTGTAATTTTCAAAACAATGGATAAAAAAGAATTTCGTGTGTTGATTAAACATTGTTTTTTGATGGGGAAAAATACTGTTGAAGCCAAACAGTGGCTTGATAAGCGTTATGGAGACTTTGCACCAGAGAAGTCAGCTATTATTGACTGGTATGCTGAATTTAAACGCGGTCGTACAAACACCGATGATGCTGAACGCTCTGGTCGCCCGAAATCGGCAGTTGTTCCAGAAAACATAAAAAAAGTCCACAAAATAGTTTTGAAAGACCATAAAGTGAAGTTGCGTGAGATAGCTGACACCTTGAAGATATCAGAAGGTAGTGTGTTTACAATTTTACACGAAAATTTGAGCATGCGTAAGTTGTTTTCGAAGTGGGTGCCGCGTTTGCTCACACCGGACCAAAAACAACAACGCGTCGACGATTCAGAGCGCTGTTTGGAGCTGTTCAAGCGAGATAAAAAGGATTTCTTGCGTCGGTATGTGACAATGGATGAAACATGGATCCACTACTACACACTTGAATTAAAAAGATCGTCAGCTGAGTGGACAGCAGCCGGTGAAAGTCATCCAAAGCGACCAAAAACTCAAAAGTCAGTTGGCGAGGTTATGGCATCCGTATTTTGGGACGCGCATGGTATTTTGTTCATCGACTACCTTGAAAAAGGTAAAACTATCAATAGCGAATATTACATGGCATTATTGGATTGATTGAGTGTAGAAATAAAGAAAAAACGGCCTTACATGCAAAAGAAAAAAGTGCTGTTTCACCAAGACGATGCCCCGTGTCACAAGTCGATGAAAACGACGGTTAAATTAAATAAATTACGCTTCGAATTGCTTCCCCACCCACCGTACTCTCCAGATCTGGCCCCCAGCGACTATTGGCTTTTTGCAGACATCAAAAAGATGCTCCAGAGAAGGAAATATGGCTCAAATAAAGAAGTGATTGCCGAAACTGAGACCTATTTTGAGAGCAAAGACAAATCGTTCTACAAAAAAGGCATCGAAAAGTTAGAGGAGCGTTGGAGTGAATGTATCACTCTTGAAGGAGAGTATATTGACGAATAAAGTCGAATTTCTAAAAAAAAATTTGTTTTTCTTAGCTAGACCGTAGACTTATTGAGTGATGTGTTAATATTCGAATTGAAAACACGATATTTCAATTTGTAATTGTACACGGACAAGATTGATTGAATTAATCTGAAATTTGTACACAGAGTGTCTTATCTAACTTAAGCATCTTAAATATATCACTTGCTTTTTATGATAGAAAACGTATTTTTCAGATGGGTTAAAGAAGTTGGAGCATCGCTGGGTCAAATGTATCGAGCTAAAAGGAGACTATGTTGAGAAATAAATCGCCACTTTTCCAAAATTTTCGTTTTTCTTTTGTAGGCTAAGTACTTATCGGACCGCCCTCGTACATATATAACAGGTTCTCAATTTCAATTGTTGATATTGCAATACTGACTGGTTTGCCCGCTTGCGCGTATTTTGCGCTACATTCTTGTTGGGTAATGCCGGATATTTTCCACGTGTAATTCGATTTAATTTATAACGTTGTGTCGTTCGTTTACCTGGAGATTGGGTGGGCAATGATCGAGAAGCTCCAGCATGTGCCTGATGTTCTGTGCGTCTTGTATCACGAAATTCAGCTCCATGTCGAATTCGCCGCCCACGAGCTGCACATGAAAAAGAAAGAGCGCGTTCGATGAATTGTATAAACTCCAGATGTCGTAATTCGCAGGTACTATGTTGCGCATGAAACAATGCCGCAGCCTAAATTCGCTCTATTCTCTCGTATATATTATTGGATTTTACATGTTCAAATTCATGAAATGATAGTCATAAATGGTAAATACGGGGCCACATATTTACACACACACATACACAAACGGACCGGAGTGTTACCGGAATACAGAGAAGAGGAATGTAGANGGGGGGAGGGCAGAGGAATAAATATATCAGTATTTAATCGCGAAAATGTTAGTAACTACGCCATCCGATATATTCCGGATGTACGTCAAACGAGTTTGACATTACGTATCGCCATCCTGTTATATCAAAATCTGACTAGCCATGGTGTACGGCAACAAATAAAAGCGTTTGGACGCAAACAGTTCGCCGATTATCTCATGACAGTGTTATCAATGTATTAATTGATATGGCCTTTTACTGTAAACTTGACTTTTGTGCAAACAATTTCTCGATCCATTAAACGTGTTTCATATCCGACGTTGAGAAACAATAACCAATTTGATACAATACGCATAAAATGAATAAATATCAGCGTTTTCTGTTACCTTACAACATATATTATGTACAATATTATGTACAATATATGTTGTAAGGTAATAGAAAACGCTGATATTTATTCACACACACACACACACACACACACACACACACACACGCACGCACGCACGCACGCACGCACGCACGCGCGAGATTTAACACGAATTATACAATACGATGTGCATACCTCAGCTTTCAGAAATCAATACGATAAAACCGGTACCAGCCGCGTTCCGCGCGCGCATGAAAGATTAACTGCCGATTAACGAAGGACGTTACTTTCGTTTCGCGTTTTTACCGAGAGCAAAAAATCTCTCTCATCGAAGGGGAACACGAGCGGTCGTCATTTGGTGAAGCTTCCTATGTATTTGGTTTCGTCCACGTAGTAACGATGTGTTTTTACGGACGTCTAAGACGCCGCAGACAAAACATTTCGGATACAAAGAGTTTACGGACTACGTCCGCTTGCGGTTCCTCTTCTTTACTAGGAGCGACTTAAATATAGCTGGACCGGAAGTGCTGCCTCCACGAAGAGGGANGGGAACGCTCTCTCTTGCTCATCCCCCCCCCCCCTCGCGCGTCCTTCTCACCGCCCTTCGACTCATCCTACTTCTTTCGAACGTTCGCATCGGCATCGATCACGAATGCCTTACGCCCAATGTTTGCCGATATCTAGATAAAATAATCTAAATTATATATATAATTATCTAAATAATAACCCAGACGAATAAATAGATTATCTTCATTTAGATGGAAGAAATACAAAATATATTAATCTTCATGTTAGATACAAAAGACATGTTATCTTATCTAAAAGTTATCTGAAATGCTGTCCATATTCTGAACTCACTTTTCGACAAAATGAATGAAATAATATAGACTTACGCGTTAAGTCTATATCAGACTAGGGATTAGAGATTAGATTTCAACGAATCAACAAATTTCGGTTTTGTCTCCTTTGGTCTGTTCTTCTTAACTACACTGCTGAACAGATGCAATAAGTTAGAGCAAGACAAAATATACTTGTCTCGTTCTAACTTATTGCACCAGTTCAGCAGTGCAATAAAAAAAAAACAGACCATTTGTTTCAATTGGTCATTTCACTTTAAATCCGTATCAAACTATCGACTGTGAAGGCCGGTTCGACTGCCGATTACGACTGCCAATTCTTAATGGACCAATTAGAATCAACTAGTTACATGACGCTCCACTACGATAGTCGACAGTCGTAACCGCCAGTCAGATCGGCCTTCACAGTCAGTAGTCAGTAGTCTTTACAGAAGAATACTGAAATAATGACTGTGTTCAGAAAACACAGCAATGAACGAACAGTTAATGATTATTGGTCTTTTTTGTTATCCTTAACTTTAGAGTGAATACGTTGACGAATTACTTAACCATTGTGCATTTTTATGATCTGCGTAATTTTTATTATAAATTTTTATAAAGTCTCTAACAGTATCATTAAAAAATCATCTAGATAAGTAGCGCTACTTATCATCTCTTTCGTCTAGATAAATTAAAAGCAAAACCACCTTCATCTCATCTAAGATGATTTTTCGGATTTTCATCTCATCTTCATCTAGATGAATCTGAAATCATCTAAGGCAAACACTGCTCATGCCGTATCCCTCGTCTACAGCCAGAGTCGTGGGCAATTTTTATGAGCACTCGTCGATCGTTCGCGGAAGTTTACGACTTCGACGCGGCGCCGTTTACAAAAAAAAGCGATTGTCCCGACAATTGAAAGCGCGGCTTATCCTGATACGATCCGATCGAATTCCTCTCGAGACCTCCGGCTTCCGCTCGAGAAAAAGTTGCGTTACGTTGTAAGTTCCGGGAAACGGTTAGAGGCGCGAGAGAAGGCGGTGGTTCGCTTACATTCCATAAGATTACTCGGAAAACTATTCTTCCGTTCGCGAGCACGCGATGACGGAGGGTTGCGCGCCCTTCGCTCGCGTGCGAAGGAACGCTACTCTTTCACCGAACTCGCTCAACTAATATCACCGTCGGTGCGCCGGCAAAGTGTAAACCACTGTTGAGAAAATAGAAACGTTACGGAGGCACGGTGTGTACAATCGATAGTCGCGCGCTCGGACTTCCTTGCTTGCCCCGGAGCTTTTACCATGGTTCGCTCGTCCAGAAAGCTCATGTTGCGCGTAATAAGATGACTAAGTTCATGATTCAATCACGGTAAACTCTCGAAACTAAAAGCGCCGGAAATTTCAGCAAATATTACGTCGCGTTTCATTCGACTTCGGCGAATAATTTCCATGAAAGGTTGATTTCACGACAACGATGACGATTACGATGACTGTTACGCCACAAAGTCAACGCCGAGCGACGCACAGTAGAATATTTGTATTAAAAAGTTGATATTATTTTTTGTTCTCTTCTGACTTAAAACGTGCTACTAATTATATGAATGCTCATTATAAAGGTTTTATATAGTTTTCATGGTATAAAATAAAAACGAAATGTAAAAATATTTTTATAATCAAAATAGCGTGTAATACATATATATGTAATAAACTTATCAAAATTAGAAAGGAACAGTACCGTATTTTTTTGTTGTATCTTTGTGTATCCTTGGAAAAATCTATCCTTACGTTTGAAAAAGCAAAAAAAAATTACTAAATCTACATCCGTGATTCTGCGCGGCTAATTTTGATATTACTTCCAGACAGATAACTCCTTCAAGAAACATTATGCGGACATACTTTAAAGTACAACTAAATCCTTCGAGTTCGACATTGAGAACGCAAAAAGATACACGACTCAATGCTATTTCCGGAGCTGTAAATCTACGTGAATAACAATATAATTCGAATAATAAAAATCGTCTAAAACGTTTCCGCACATACACCCTCACACACCCTCCTTAGAACAATCCATAATGAAATATTTTGCGCTGCCACTTTCGAGACTCTTAAAACTGTTTTTGAAACATCGCGGTTTCAGAGAGCGCCGAAAACTACTGCATGCATCGCGAACGACATCCAAATTCCGATTAAACCTTGTGTTATCGCGGAATGAAAAGAAGATGGTCGATTATTTTCCGCATCTATTTAACTATTTCAGGCAATCATCTGTATATAGCGCAAACAATTTTGAGAAAATCGACGTTCGGCCAACTTTTCAGATCAAATACTCCGCTGTGCAACATAAAATTTGCGAACGATTGTTCGTACGAACAATCACTGTTATTCGCGGAAAAATCGACCTCCATAAAGGTGCAATATAGAACGCCCTCGCGATAAATTCCACCGGGGTCTCAAAGCGAGTTTGTTATATCGAAATATTTGTTATATCGAATTATTCATAGCGCAGCGCTGTTGGCGCGGAAATCAATCGCTTTTCGAAATAATGAATATTTCGTTCCATTGACATTTCGCGCAACAGAATTGCCCCTCTCGGCTCTCGTTCTCTGTTCCCCGCGCGCCGAGTTTTATTAGATTATAACGTAAAGCGGGGAGTATAAAGCGAGAAACAAAATTTTCAAGGCACGGCCGTTTGGCATACTGCCAACTATTTACAACGCAATTACATTCTTGCGTGCGCGATGCGCCGCGAACATGATGGTAACTTCTATCTGGAATTTAATTTAATTCTTTCGCATTTCGCGCTCATCGCTCCGTTTATCCCATTACCGGGGATTAATTTCGAACGAAATGTCACTTAATCGCGCGCCTCTTCCTTAATAACACGGAAACACCTTGCGATCGAATAATTTCTAGTAATTAAAACAATTGGAATTAATCGAAGATTAATCAGCGGACACTCGTGTGTCGTCGAGCGGGAAAAAAGACCGAGATAAAGGCCGATGTGATATATAATTCGAAGCTTGTATTATCACGTGCCGGCTATTTTCGGAAATGATTCATCTCTCGAGGAAAATAAGTCTCCGAATAATAAGGCGCAAGGAAGGACGGGGGGGCGCATTTATTGCCGACGGAGAAAGCACGATGCCGGCGAAGCGATCTTTCGAATGATCCATATCATTACGTGAATCTTAACAACCCGAGTGCCGAGAATCGAGAGGACGGAGAGAGAAAGAGGGAGGGTGAGGGAGGGAAAGAAGGGGAAGAGCGGCGTTTAAAATACATACCCTCTGGGCGGGATCGATCCATAATTCTCGCGGCCGTATCATCACGCCGAACTGCTTTCGCGGATAATGTAATTTGCGCGTATTTATGCTCCTTCGCCTGTCAGCCTTTCATATGACGCCGTGTGATTGAGCGATCCGAACTCCCTTTATCCTTTTTTTCTCTCTCTCTTTTCCTTTTTTTCTTTTAATGCGACGCTGCATACCTCGTGTCGTTTACCCGGAAAGCGCGCTATTCGCGTCGAAATATAAATAATATAATCGTTCGCGTGCGCGAAGTAGTCTCCTCTCCAGTGTGGCAACCTGTCCTCGTTTATTTCTCTTTTTTCTCTTCCTTCTCGTCTGAGCCACTTTGCACAAACGCTCCTGCGAAATGCGTTGTGCGATCGTGTTAGGCGCGGCATCGCGGGCTGCTGCAGCGAAATGTTGTCCGGCGATGGTTGCACGGCAAGCGGACGGACAAGCGGAAGAAGAGTCTCAGCCGGTGAATTAAGGTCGACTGGCACAGCCGACCGCTAATTAGGCACCGCTCGCTTTCACACCTGTGTATTCCTCGGACAGAAACGGTTGCGCGAGTAACGCGCCTAACCCGCGTATCTGACACCGAGACCCGAAGTTACGAACCTGCGAAATGAACGAAGACGCGCTGTTTTCATCAGGAGACGAAAAACAAATCTCTATTGATCTGGTCTGTAAATGTGACGGTGTTATCGAGTCAATCAAACAGTTCGGCTTGATTTTTCAATCAAATCTAACTCGATTGCATTCACTGGGAACAAAGCATTCGTCGATCGTGTAATTGCCGTAGTTTCTCATGTTCTTTCGTCAATATTTCGTCAACGTTTCGTCAACAGTACTCCTATTAAGCGGACAACTTAATTCTCGGCTCTTTTAAAGAAGGTATATTGTTCATAAAAAAAAAGGAATAATCTTTCAATCTTCGAAATAGTCTCCGTTACTTTCGACACACTTCTGCCATCTTTCGGGTAACTGGCGAAATCTGCTTCGGAAGAAGGATGGTGGTTTTGTCGACTTCTTCGGAAAATTTGAAATGCGCCGATAAAAGGCCTTTTCTCCTCAAGTGCGTCTCACTCAATCTCTTCGATTGCTGCTGGTTACGCTCATAATTCACCGTTTCACCGGGTTTGAGCAACTCATAATAAATAACGCCTTTTTCATCTCATCGAATAGACAGCGACACTTTTTTTGCGTGAATATTTGGTTTTGCGGTGCGGGTTGATGGCTCACCTAGATAAACCTAGGATTTTCGCCTCTCGGGATTGTCACAGAGATTGTCACATCCATTTTTCATCACCCGTCACTATTTTGTGCAAAAAGTTATTCTTGTTGGATCTTGATAGCTATATCGAGGTATTCCTCTTTGTTTTCTGGGATTGAGCACACGCGGAGCTCAACGCCCGCCTTTTGAACCCTACCGAGCTTATGCAGACGTTCCGAAATGACTTGTTGGGTTACTGCGACTGCATTTGCAAGCTCTGATTGAGCTCTGACGAAGATTTTCTTCCAAAGGCTGTTCCAATTCTCTTCGTCTTCAACTTTCTTTGGTTGTCCAGGGCGTTCTTCATCCCGGAGATTGAAACTGCCATCCCGAAACCATTGAAATCATTTTTTACACGTGCTATAAGACACAGCATTTTCATCTAAGGTCGAGCAAATCATTTTCTCTGCCTCGGCGGCGTCCTTCTTCAATTGGAATGTGAAAAGGAGGCAGAGATACTTCAGACGCTGCCTTTCGAACGACATCGTTTTCACTATTGCTCAAACGACATTGTTTGCACTATTGAGACTATATCAGCAGCACCGTCAACTATGATATTATAACTCGTTTTAAAACTGAAAGGTGGCGCTTTCACGACCGTACTTAATCCACGATTGCAGTACTAGGAGCAAAAATAAAATAAAAAAAGCCAGCTGTCGAAAGGTTTACTTCTATAATTAGCCTAAGTAAGAAGGCTCCTCTCGTAATTTGTAAGTTCTCGTTATAAACTGGTACATCGAGAAAGAGTTTTATTTAGTCTTGAAATATACTAAAATCACATATCAAAACTGTAACTTATTTATTATCAACGGTACCTCATATATTCATATACATTCAAAATAACGCCTAAATAACGCGATTCAGATAGTCAATCGATAAACAGTCCCGTTTTTTCAATGATGCCTCTCTGTTCACATACGAGGGTGGTCCCTGAAGCACCCGACCTGACCTAGAGATGGCGGTAGTTGTTTGAAAAATATCACTGTATTAGAAAATACACAATCTATAAAGCATATGTTTCAAGTTTGAAGACGCCACGTTGTTTAGTATTTGTTTGGCAGCCATCAATAGTGAACGTTTTCAGTGAATTTGTGAAAATGGAGAAAATTGGTCATCGTTATGTGATACAATACTTTTATTTAAAAGGCCTCAGCCCAACTAATATAAAAGCTGAACTGGATTCTACTCTGGGTGAGTCTGCTCCTTCGTTTACAACAGTAAAATATTGGGTAGCAGAGTTTAAACGAGGCCGTACGAGCTGCCAAGACGAGCATCGCAGTGGTCGACCAAATGAGGTGACGACTCCAGAAATGGTGAAGAAAATTCACAAAGCGGTACTGGATGATCGTCGACTGAAAGTGCGCGAGCTAGCAGACATAGTAGGCATTTCAAAAAGTGCGGTACATCGCATATTATCTGAAAATTTGGACATGAGAAAGCTGTGTGCAAGATGGGTGCTGCGTTTGCTCACACTCGAGCAAAAACAGTGTCGTGAAGGTGTTTCAATTGAGTGTTTAGCGAAGTTTCACAGCAACAAACGCCCTCTCGGATTATTTTCTGTTCCCAAACTTGAAAAAATGCCTCAGTGGTCAAAGATTTTCCAACGATGAAGAAGTGATGTCGGCAGTTAATGGCTATTTTGAGGAGCAAGACAGTTCTTATTACAAAAAGGGTATCGAACTTACTGAACATCGCTGGGAAAAGTGTATAGAGCTGAAAGGAGATTATGTTGAAAAATAAATACATTTCTTTCCAAAATTTTTGTGTTTTCTTTGTTGGGTCGGGTATTTCAGGGACCACCCTCGTATAGGACTCCGCTCTTTAAGAAGAGCTATTATCCATCGTTGCCGCGAACCCTGCAACGAATCCCACACCGGGGAAACGCATGTACGGTGACGACACACGACGCAAAGGTCACGTGTATTATCTTGCGGACAAGCCGGGAGAGGTCTCGCGAACGTTATATCATTTCTGTCAGAGTAGGCGAGCGTGGCGGACGGATCGGCGGAGCACACATCTACTTCGGGGTGTCATTAATCTACATCGGGATCTGCATTTCAATCGGCAGATGATACGGTCCACTGTTCCGCGCGGCTCCGGTGAGACTTCCGCGAGATCTCCATCGAGCATTTACATATCGGTACAAGTCCTGAAACGTCGACTCCGTGACAAGTTACCGCCGGGGAGCATAACTCTCTGACAATATGAGTGCTGCATTTGAATTTGTAATACCACGTGCGGCGCGATGCACGCGTGAAAATATCCCGTGTACAAATGTCGAAGTAATCTCGACTATGTTAACCGCGGATGCAACACGCGCGAAACGCCGAGAGCCCCGTTTTTTCTTCCCTTCCTGTTTGCATTGTCTGGTAGCGCGCGCGGATCGTGGAGAAACATTTTTTCAATGTCTCCTTTCTCGGACATTTCGTATCAGCTTGTATTAAGTTGAGCGCTTCTTCTCGTCCCGTCAGCTTTTGTAAATAATCCTTTAATAATATGTCGATATCGAATTGGTCGTTATTACGAGAGCCAACGTTTCTTAGAAAGGCGGGCTTTCACGTAGATTACAGCAACGGAGTGAGAAATCGGAAATCGAGGTCGTACGATACCAGAGTATTTCTTAAGTACAGTCCGATATTTTAGAAGTTGGACTTTTTGGAATATTTTATGTAAAAAAGTACGAACATATAGTGTCAAAGGCCTCATTTTAGAGATACGGGGTATTAAACATTCTATAAAATTATCGTTTTTCTTAAACGCTGTTATTTCCTAAAGTAATGGCTTTATCGAAATCTACCAAAAGCACTGTTTTAGTGTCGGTAATTAATGAAATAACAAAAATCCGCAGAGAAATTTGATACCATCTGCTGGCGTGGAAATTTGGGACATTAATGTACCACCTAAACCTCGTCTCTACCTTTTTTAATTATTAAATCCTTCGTCGTTTAGGAGCTATTAAAGAACAATTTTATCGAATTTTACCATCTGGTACATTTCTGAAATGAGAATTTTGCCACCGTATCTTCGTATGAACAATTCTTCGTAAAATAACCGAAAAGGGTCAACTCCTAAAATAATGGACGGATATTTCGGACACACCCTGTACAGCGGAATCATCCGACTGTGTCGATGTTTTCTTTGACTCGCGGCTATCCGATTCGGCATAGGGAGTTTTATTCGGGGCCACGTTGATTTCGGTGGGCAGTTGCAAACTGTGTACCCGGGGAATTTCTGGCCACGTGTCTATCGCCGCTCACCCTATCTCGCCGCTTTACGAGTTTCGGAGACATTCGCGCGGTGGGGACCGCGAATTTTCGCGATATTCTTCCACCGCTGAAATCAGAGACTCCCTCTCGGTCGTGCCTTTCTAAACATTTCGCCGCGTTATGGCGTCGCATGTTCCACCCCCTGAGAAATAAGGATCACGAGACTCATCCAATCCTGGTGATAAAGGAAGATTATGCCCGCCGTAAATATAAAAGGCGTTGGAAATTCCCCCGCGAAACTTTATTTGTCAAATAATTAAGCTGTAATTTCTCACTTTCGATGTGAAAATATCCCTCCGTGAGAGTATTGCGTTACTTGCGCGATTCTTGCGTTCTGCGCTTTTAAAATTACAACGTTAAACTTCGTACCGGTTATGAATAAAGAAGAACCGCGAAAAGCTGCAGATTTGCATGCTTCCGCTTGCGTTTATCCATAATAAACAACGTCTTATCTTCTTACTTAGGGAAAGAAATGACCCGGGAGAGAGAAAGAGGGAGAGAGAGAGTGTGTGTGTGTGTGTGTGTCCGACGCGCTATGAAATCCACCCGCTCTTTTGGTTCGTCCCTCTTCCTTACGTCCGCTTTCGCTCGACATTTATATTTAAGTCGCTTCTAATTAGGACATCATCTTGGTTTGAAATTCAAGAGAATACAAGAGTATTGTATTTCCTCTCTTTCGCGCGCGCGCGCGCGAGTTCGCGCCTTTTCTCGCTTGATCACCGGATTATGGAATGAATTTCCGGTGGTGTAAATTCTCCGCCTCTGTGAGCGAAATCTCTACGCACAGATATGGGAGACGGAAACGTAATACGGTACAACGATAATTCAGGTCATTCACTTATATTTAAGGGGATGCCACGCTTGAAAATTTTGTCGGCAAAATATTTGACTACTTTCCGTGAAAGTTTATGTTGTATTGGCAGCACAAAATGATAAACGCTTCTACACAGCAGAAGTGTGCGAGAAAATGGATCGGAATATTACTCTATGTGTGACAAAACGATTGAAAATTTCAAAATTCATATCCATAGCTCTCGGTTAACGTAAATATTTGCTTGGAGAAATCCAGCAGATTGCATGTGCCGAATGTTTCAACGCTCCAATCCGAAAAATTTCAAAGAACATTTTTCTATCTTTACGATTAAATTTAGACGTCTAAAAAGAGATAAAAAGTTTGTAAAAAATGTTTATAAATTTTGGTTAGATTTTCCATTAAATATGGTAAAACAGAGTAGAGAGAGCGTATTTATTGTGCAGTCGTTTTCTTCGAAGCAAAGCAGTAAAGTAATAAATGTCGAAAATGCTCTTTATTACGTTTCATTTTTAGTCGCACTAAAAAGTGTGGTTAAGCTTACGAACGCACATGACGTGTCAAATTATTTGTAGAAATGTCTAAGCTTTAAAATGACGTGTCAACTTTCAAAATATCTTTAGTAGATTTGTAGTTACAGCCATCTATAGCTCTCAATATTAATCGGAACACCTAATATATTTTATGGATATATATATTTTGCAATGTACTTTGATATATATTGTATGTATATATATTAAAAGAACTTCGCAGTACATACAGTATTCATGATACAAGGTATGTCCAGCGTGTGTATGCATATGAATATATTCCAATGAGAAAGTTAATATCGATACGATGTCGAAACGACGTAGAAACAAGTCTTAAACGAAATTAGGTCGAAAGCATTGGCAAGAGTAAAAAAACTCGACTTTCGTTTGAATTCCGATTTATTTTCGAGATACCTTGAATAAAATGACATGAATAATAGACAGCCACTCCTGTTACTATTTTGCTCGATTTTACTGTTATAACTCTGTGCACATTCGTTTATATGTAAAATTTTGATTTCTCGATTCGACACGATATTCATATTTTCAGCATCGGTTCGACATAGTCTTGACATTGACTTTTTTCGATCGTGTATCTTAAAACGAGATGAAAATTACACAAGTGAGGAGATTTACCAAGTGTTAACCAATGAAATCGTAAACATCCTAGTAAATTCGCTCACTTTTATAATTTTCACCAAGTTATGCGGTTTCACAATTTCAACAATATTCGTCGTTTCAACATCGTTTTATTATATATTAGTTTTCTCATTATATCAATATTGTATATTATCTGTTGTTGAGTTGCTTTAATGTCTGCTAACAAAGTCATTAGAAAGTTTTTTGAGCATTACAATGATACATTAAATAAGCATCAGTCAGAAGAATACCGTTAGAGCCATTGGAAGCAGTGCTAGCCGTTCGTTCGATCATCGAAGTCAAGCAACAATGAGCACGATTAGTAAATGGATGGATGGGTGACCGCCAGTCGGGACCAAAATCACGGAGGGATGTGAAGTGACCATTTTTTTTCTATTCATGCTGAAAAGTCTCAGTCTTTCTTTAAATTTCAATGTGGAGGAAATAATCAAAAATCTTTTTTATCGACAAACATAAAATAATAATAAAATTAGCTGATTTCAACACACACATATATACATACACACACACATATATATATATATATATATATATATATATATGTATGTATGTATGTATGTATATATGTGTATATATGTGTGTATTGAAATCAGCTAAATTTTATGTGTATATATGTATATATATATTTGACTATTGGATATTGAGTATAATGCGTGAAAATGCAATATGCGTGAAAATGCAATATGCGATAAACAATAATGACGATAATATATATATATTTGACCTAATAGTATTCGACCTAATAGTACAGTACCTGACAAGAGACACTTTCGTTGCATTTTTAACGACCGTTTCCTGTTCGTCGAACAATAATTGCACGACACACTCGATAGAAATTCGATTATTTAAAGCGGATATTAGCTACATATTTCTCCCGAAAATGGCGTACCATTATATGCTACTATGTGAAAAGCACAGTTCCGTGCGTTATCCGAGATTCGACGGCAAAGCGCATATCACGTTTCAACCATGTCGGCGACGTAGTACATTGATTTGGCTGGGAGCGCGTGGCATCACTCGAAGAACCAAAATCAAGGACTCTCGAAGCTATCTCGGAACAATCCGATAAGTAATCACACATCACGTTGCGATCCCATCAACAGGGATGTCAGCTATTTACATATGAACATACAGAGGAACGGATTTCGCCGCATCGGTCGTGCGCCTGTTAATAGATTGCATCATTAAGCAAGGATCATTAGCGAATGCGGCAAGCAAGCAAGCTAATGGAAATTATCCTGTCGAAGCGCGCGTCATTTCAACATTCAGCTACCAGACTGCCCAGGTGCCCTGGTACGCAGGTGCTGAATGAAAAAAAAGGGAGGATTTCAGAACGCGTCCCATCGATCGTATTAAAGAGCCGACGCATAATCGGTCACGCGTAACGCGACCGATTTTCGAAATGTCAGAATACATTTGAATGTAAATTTTCTCGCAGGCATAATGCGTGAAAATGTAATATGCGATAAACAATAATGACGATTCAATGTACGCTTCATTTACGTACGTTTGATTGAATCGTACTCATCGGGTCGTTGTTTATTCAAGTACGCAGAAAACCACAGCAATAATAATACTAGCGATAATAATCGTTTCGTTAATTTCCCGTGATTTCACATAATGTTGCATTCTGTTTACGTCAGTGTTTCAGCAGAGTTGTCAGCGCTCGTCTAAACAAATCCTCTCTTAAATGGAACCGGTGAAAATGTCGCTCGAATCAGTGAAATGGGTATTTCACCGATTACCTGTGAATGATTTCAAAGTGTTTTCAGCGAAAACATTTTGCCACTCAGCACTTCTGTCTTATAACGGGTTGATGTGCAAATTTGTCTTGCTGTTTAAACAAAATGCACGTGTAACATTTATTCATTTTAAAATACTATCGCTCAATTTAATATGCACCGTTTTGTTCCATGACTTGCCATCTCTCTGGTAGCCGCATGATTCCACGCTAATGGAAATCCTGGGATTATTGAGCGAAGAAATGATTAAAAAACAAGATGAACTTTTGCATCAACCCTCTCACTTGATTCTCGCCAGTGGAAGAAGATCCACAAATCGCTGCAAATCGCTGTTACGCGTTCCATTACTACTACAATTACTAAACTAAACAATTGCAAAATTACATATTAGACTAGATGATTATAATTACAAACACTAAACAATTTTTTCTCAGTGTAACTATTTCTCAGTATTAACACATCGATTGCACTTTGGAGAGTGTTGTTTTCTGTTTGTCTCGTTTCCCATGTTTACCTGACATGGAAGAAATTAGTAAGATAAAAAAACAAGGAGAGAGAGAGAGAGAGAGAGAGAGAGAGAGAGAGAGAGACAGAGAGATTTTTCATCTTGTAATTGAATCACAAGGGTCAGCTGTAAAGCAAGTATTTCGTCACTCTCCGTAAAATCGGACTAACCGAGGCCCGATGTCATGCTGCCATCGTTGAGGCGCCCTCAAACACGCATCGGAAAACGTAATCCGAGAGCGTCTCAAGCCGTTGCGTAGTTGTAAACCGTGATTTGCATTTCGAACGGTGTTCAAGTCGAGAGGTCAATCCCCAGAGATACTAGGCATTTCCGGTGTGTACGACGCGTGGCGGTGAATCCTGATTCGGGGTCCTGTTTGCTCCACGTTGGTCGATGTCGTTCATCGTGTCGCGGAGAGTGAATGAGAGAGAGAGAGAGAGAGAGAATGCGAAATCCGAGTTTCCGAGTGTACGACATTATAATTAACAGAACCTTATCATCAGTCGTCACCATCGGACAACAGGCGTTATCATGCGTGCCCTCAGATACGGGTGTCGATAATGAAATAGCGTGACGTGATTAAATCGTAGGCGCATTCGAGCTGCTTGTTTACGCAAATGTAAAACATCGTAGTTATTGAGAATGGAGTGTTTATAGTACTTGTAACTATAATCGCGTATACCGATGGGATTATAGTCGGGAAAACCAATTTTGTAGTAAGCGTTACTACGATGATAATAAACTTATATACACTGAAAAGAAAATATTTCTAAAAAATAAAAATATATATTTATTCGGTGGGGTAGGGAGGGGAGACCAGGAGCAAACGTAACGTTTTGCTTATTTGAGTCGACGTCTTTCATTTGCTTGTTTGTATATTAACTTTTCCTCGCAAAGTAAATACAATCATTGGCTATATTGAGGAACGCATCAAAATTTCCATATTTTATACAACACGGTGAAAAATTTCCCGTTAAATTTAACACTTTTCATATAGTCCCAAATGGTCTATTTAAATTGTTGCGTTAATTTAACACAAAGTGAATATGTTAAATAGTGAGGTGACGCAAATAATGTATCAAAAATTAACAGATGGCAGCCTGTTGTGTTAATTTAATACAAAGTGAATATGTTAAGTAATGAGGTGACACAAATAATGTATGAAAAATTAGCTAATGACAGCTGTTATCGAGGGAAAATTACTCTGTAAAATTTGTAAATGATTATAAGATGTCGAGCGACCGTGTGCGGGTTGCTATCGTGTAGTCGGTTCGCGTAGCTTTGAACCGAGCTGACGCACGCCCGTTGAGTTCTTTTAAACTCACTTGCATTCTAGGACGAAGGGAGTTTTCGAATATACCGAATTCGAACGCGAGGTATTGCTATCCTGGTATCGCTGAAGAAGTAAAAATGTTTCGGGATGCTAAGGAATGTTAGACACGCATTGTGGCGATTATTCAGCGGAAAGTGACAGCGGGAGATTCAGCGAAGATATCGCGCCGTAATATCTCCCCTTTCGGGAGATTCGGTTGATTCGAGAGCGATACGATATTCCGTAATCACCGGGAATTTCGAATTAACGAGAGACAATGCGGTTGAAAATGTACACGATATATCCTTCGCCGTGAGATTATTCCGCGAAAACTTATCGCTTTCGACAAATTGTTAATTACGTCCCGACGAGTTTGCGTTCACGGCGAGAAACGCGAGAATTTGTTTCGGTTTACAGGTAAAAAAAAAAAGAAGAGAAAGAAGGAAAGGAAAAAAAAGAAAAGTGAAAAAAGAGCCGATACTTCAGTTATTCAGCTGTGTGCCAGGAAGCGCAAATAACAACCCAACTGGGTCGACTCTCTGCGATGCCTCACAATTAACCATTAGAGTGATCGACCGAGCGAACTAAATGTTGGACATTATCGTGCTATATTGACGCGATCGTCATCTGGAAGTCGCGATGCCAAGCGTATCGACGAGTTTTAACATCAATCACGAAACCGATGTACTTCCGATGCGTCCCTCCCCTCTTCCGGTAAAATGACATATGAATATTCCACTTCCACCGTCAATCGCTGGCATCGTTTGTATGTCACGGGCGACGGATTCTCCTTCGTGCAATTTCGATGATGTTTTGAAACGATTAGCGGTTCAATTAAAATATAAAAGTGAGAGAACGGCCAGTTACAAACCTATAAAATTGATGTATTACATCGGGCTGTCGCGGAACCGCGTACGTCATTATTTACAGTAAGCTGGCTCGTACCTCGTATCGAGAACAGAGCGCTAAAATCGATTTGGCTGATCCTGTTTTCGCGCACTGCCCGTTCCCACGCATGGTTAACGGTTGGAAAATACAAACATCAGACTGAGAAACGAGAACCGACGGTATCGACGAAATTACGGGCTCATTTTTTCCCATATCAAGTATTTCGTGCTCATCGAGGGCGCAATGACGTCGATCGATCTAATCCGCTCGAGCGGTTTGTTTATAATTGAATCTAATCGGAACGACTCATCTCGACGCAATGAAATCCAGCGATCCAATTCGTAGGAAGCCTCGGGTCTGTTTGTCTTTCTCATTGTTAGCATTGTTTGTTACACATGGATCATTCATTCTGAAGTACAGCGCCTGTAACGCGGAGCAATTCCCAACCGACGGGAACATGTCGGCGAGATACACGTCTATCGATTCGCTACCTCCGAGTTGTAAACTATGCGAAACTCGTATTATTCAACGTCACTTCCTCAGTCAGTCATTATTTGCATCTGGAAAAATTGTAAAAACTAATCCTTCCTGAAAAAAAGGATCTAATGAGAAATTCCTGAACTCGGAACGTTTCCTCGTCTCCTGGCGTGCGCGAGAATGTCTAAAATAGAAAATAAAAATTCACAAAAGAGTGGGAAGTAGAATAAATGTAATATTTCAGCACGGATATTTAGAGAACCGGGAAACATACGAAGTAGAGATCCACGCGGAGAAAAAGAAATTTTAACGGAGTTTAAATGGAGAAAAAATCGCAGATCTTTTGTAGTTAAAAAAAAAAAATCACAAATATATAGCAGAGGTGTCATATTGGGAAAATTGTGCTGCATTGGGGTCAGGTGCTCCGTGGTTATTTCTCGGCAGAATTTCAATCAACGATTGCCCGTTTAATCAATCTGAGAGTAGATCCCCGAAGAGCACGGAGCTTAACTATAATCAATTACGTCACGGCGAAGAATATATAGCGTTGCAACGATTCGTGGCTCGTCGTCGTGTCTCCTACTCGGTGAAATATACGTGTAGGGGGAGAAATCTCGGGACAAACAAAACTGAGAGCCGTGCGGCGTGTTGACGTCACGACAGACAGAAAGCGAGAGAGAGAGAGAGAGAGTCCGCCGTGCTTTTCAGAAGATCGAGTGCCGACAGGAAAGCGAGCGTGGGCGGCCGGCTTAATTGGAGGTGAGAGGGAGATCATAATTTTACGTCGCGACATGAGGGCACCAGGCGTCGGGGCGCCTGTAATTTGTAACGTGCGTGCTTTGAGAGGGCTATGCCACTGACGGACTGCAAGATCGAGGCATTAACAGGAGGCAGTCGTGCGTGACATCGCATAATCGACCCCGACGAGCCATGATACAACGGGTAATCGACGGGTTTCAATTCAGAATGCGAAACATTCGCGCGTGAATATCTAGGCCTGACGTCGAATGCCGTGCGCGTTGGTACGAACTTCGACACCAGGGAGTTCGCGCCCTAACGCGAGGATCCAGGCAGAAACAAAGGCAGATTTTCCCTTGAATTCAGAAAAAGAATCAACTGTACGAGCTAAATTATAATTGTAGCAGCTGAGATATATCTTTGAAACAGGAGCAGCGGCTAATGTCGCTGCTACCGCAGCTAAATTTATCAACCGTTTGAATTTAGGCGCTACAAAGAAAAATATTAGCCGGATTGCACAATGCTACTAAAGTCATATTCACATATCCTGACTAGAAATGTATCGTTTTCTTAACAACAGCTGCTACAGTTGTAATGTCTTTAAGGAGCTTATAGGGTGAAACGAATTTGACGAGAATTCAATAAAACTTAAACTACGTATATGTTGAAATATTATCTAAATGCTTCTACAATTAAAAAAAGATTGACCACTCGGAAGCTGATATATTTTTAACTAAATTTTTATGTTCTACCTATTCACTTTAGATGTTCTACCTTGAGAGGTTAACATGTTAATTTTTATTTCTATTTTTAATATTTTCCAAGGGTAAAAATAAGATGCTGAAAAACTGTTATGATATTAAAGACATACACAGGCATTATAAACAAATTTTTGAATCAGTAACCATTTTATTTTAAAAATACAGTGATGTAACGTTCATATAGTAATATTTGATATATATATACGAGGGCGGTCCGATAAGTACTTAGTTTACAAAAGAAAAACGAAAATTTTGGAAAAGTGGCGATTTATTTTTCAACATAGTCTCCTTTTAGCTCGATACACTTGACCCAGCGATGCTCCAACTTCTTTAACCCATCCGAAAAATACGTTTTCTCGAAGTCTGCAAAGGCCTCCGTGGCGGCGATGACCTCCTCATTCGACTCAAATTTCTGCCCGGCGAGTGATTTTTCAAGTTTGGAAACAAAAAAAAGTCGCACGGGGCCAAATCTGGAGAATGCGGTGGATGGGGCAGCAGTTCGTATTCCAATTCGACCAATTTGGCCGAATGAGGAGGTCATCGCCGTCACGGAGGCCTACTGTGCAGACTTCGAGAAAACGCATTTTTCAGATGGATTAAAGAAGTTGGAGCATCGCTGGGTCAAGTGTATCGAGCTAAAAGGAGACTATGTTGAGAAATAAATCGCCACTTTTCCAAAATTTTCGTTTTTCTTTTGTAGGCTAAGTACTTATCGGACTGCCCTCGTATATATGCATGAAATGTGATGTCCTCAGAATTCTAGAAAGGTCAGTCTCTACCCGTTAGACAATCAAAGGCATAGCTCGTAAAACGCATCGTTTTTAGGTAAAAGTTGAGATATATGCGTACATCATATTTATTTTTATTTATTTCATTATATAGACGAACACAAATATTTCTCTATCACTCAGGTAGGTTTTCCCACCTGTCCGCATTAATCTTCATAACTCGATCGAACGGTTAATCAACGTCCGATGTCAATCTACGTGCGCGCTAACGATTGATCGAGACGTATCGGTATATTGACACAGCGATTCTCGAAATTATTTGTATAGACTCGCACGAAAATTGATTCAGCGAGTCGGAGAATCGAGTTCTTATCGGGATGTACGTTCACAATGCCGGTTTATACTGTGTATTGGTGCTGACAGTTTACTTTCGAATTCAGGGCGCAACGATTGTATTTACTGGAGCGTCAAACGTGAAAGTATAGAATGCGTCCTCTCTTCCCTTTTTTCATTCGTCTCTTCTTCCTGCTCGACTTTTATATTTAACATATCTAGTCCATAGCATGTAGGACTTTATTGGCTATCGCTGTGTAAATAATCACGAGTGTGCGTGTAAACTCGTGAACTTTGGGGCGCGTTGCTTAATCGAGCGATTCAATATTAAACGTTTACAAAAGACAATGAGGTGAAACATACGATTGTAACTATGAAACATTTGGACGGTGAGAGAACAGAACTATTGGAACAGGACGAATGTAGCATTAAAATGTTATGTTTTATATTAAAAAAAGAATATAACAAAAATATTAAGACGAGTACGAAAATATTGGACGGTATGAATTATAAGCGTCGCACGTACAAAGCGGTTTGTTAAAAAATTTCATAAAAATTTCGGGCATTTGCAAGCCCGAGCACGGGAAAGTTCAAATACACGTTAATTTCCGATAATTCCGGTAGCATTCTCACGATAGCGAAAACTTTGTTAATGCGTGGATTTAATCAAAATTTGCCTGTAATAGTTTATCCCGCGGCTTGGAAATTACGAACGTGTCGCGCGATACCGAAACTAGTAACATTCGCGATGTATCAACGAATAATCTGCATTTCTTTTTTCCTTTCCCTTCCATTTCTTTCCTTTTCGTTTCCATGTTTTAGTAATGCTATTTTCGTTTCAGCGAAATGGGAAATTACGCGAAGCACTAGCAAGTAACGAGCGAATGTGAGTGAACCAAGCCGCAGATTTAATGATGAGAGAGTAGTGATGTCGACGCACAATCGTACAACAATTTGCTTAGTAATAAATAACCGCGGAGACCGCGGTATTATAAAGTTAAAATTACGCTTTATGTGTGACGTTCACGCGGCGCCATTCCTTTCCTCGTCATAAGTTGCACGATATCACTCACGACTGACCTGTTACATATTCCACGTGTGATTTCGAAGCTCTTATGGAATTTCAAGATCGTAATTTCATTACGGCTTGCATAATACTCACGTATCGGCACACGTCCGTATTACATCTTCCATTTTGCGAAAATTGCGGAAATATATTTGACGATCGCGATTGCATCTGCGCATCCGGCATACAGCCGTGTGTGCGACCGCCTTCTTAACTCATTTTGTTCCTCTGTTCCTATGTAGAAACAGCAAATTTACTTAACTTCAACAATTTTTTTTATCTACGATGATAGATTTTGGTCTGGATTTTGTTACTGAAATATAATTTGGACTTTTGCCTTTTGGAAAATAATTTCATATGGCCACCACTTATCAACTCCCTTCCCCCCTCCCGGCGGTAAATGGGAGTGGAAAATAACGTTGCAAAATACACCTTTTTAATTCATTGCTTCATCTTTTTAATGAATTAATTAAATAAAAAATTTAAAAACCATGACGAGGTATTGTATTGTCAAAAGTTCAAATCGTCGAAAATGACGATTCCCGTTATGATGTGAACCATCAGATATATGCCAGGCGTTACTTAAGGTAGACGTTCCAATTATTTTTCGAGGAAAACAGTTGGAAAATTCGGATTTTAGGTTTTTATTTCCTCAAATCTCAATTACCTTAAAACGGTACTTGGATTTCGATATTTTTGCAGTTCGGCCCGAAATGAGGTAAGAAAGTTACGTCATATGAAATTTTAACATTTTTTATTTCTTCTTTGGCATTTTTTTCTAGCTTTAAATCTAGCTAAAAATGTGTTATTAAAATGTTTTGGCGAAATCTGTAAAATTACAAGTTACAAGTATCAATCAGTTACAATCTGTAAAGTTACAAGTTACAAGTTAAATGAGGTGATGCAAGATGAATCTCTCTCTGTGCAAAAGTTGAGACTTGCCGTTCTATATTATAATTTTTTTACAAGGGTGGTTCCATGTTTATGTTTGATCTTATTTAGTCTTATTTTAGATTTACTATTTCATATACAGAATGTTCCCCGAATAAATCGACAATTTCACCAGCATATTTAGGAGATCATATTCTGAACAAAAAATATTATATAAACAATGGGTCAATTCAATTTCGTTACCGAGATATGGAAGATGTATTAATATAAATATTTAAATATATTTAAATAATAAATATATTTAAATATAAATATAAATAAATAAATAAAACACGCATATATTTGTGGTGCGCACGTATTTTGGTTCTATCGAACATCTCTAGTATAGCAGATCAGTGCGATGTCTGCTACGCCACACTCGTACTCAGATATATTAATATATAATTAATATATATATTTCATTATTTGTGGTTTATATTATTATATATTAATTATATTATTATATATATATATATATATTAATTATATNATTATATATTAATATATAATTATATTATATTATATATTAATATATAATTATATTATAATTATATTATATTATATATTAATATATAATTATATTATATATTAATATATAATTATATTATATTATATATTAATATATAATTAATATATAATAATATAAACCACAAATAATCACAGGTGTTCAAGTTACTTAACTTTTGCTTAATTATTTATTTGAAATTGTGTCAAATTGCATTTAACACTTACAAATTGTACTAATATTTACATATATTAATCAAAATGACTCGTGTCTCTATGCATGTAAATAAAGGTGCTTCCATCGGCTGTATTCACATAATATCGACAAGATCATTGCTAATACTTGCAATTTCCTTAACGCTTATTATCAATTGTTGACATGTAACAAGTTTTCCATTTAAATACACTCTCGACTTTATATAATTCCATAAAAGAAAGATCTAAAGGGGGTAGGTAAGGTGATCATGGGGGACCGTATCACAAGTCTACCCCTTCCTATCTATCGAACAGAAAAAGTTTTATTGAGCAATGATTACTCTTATTATTACAAAATATAAACGCTGCAGAGACGAAGTTCACTTTAATTAAAACGGGAATGTAATCTCCTAATACGATAACTAGATCTCTTGATATTTCTATACATATATCAATAACAGAGCTGAATTGAACCATTGTTTATATATTTTTTGTTCAAATGACCTGCCAAATATGTTGACGAAGTTTATTCGCGGAACATTCTATATACAGATGTTCTTTTTCTAATATATTTTAGTTTATTAGTAATTTCAATAATCAAAATATTTGAACAGTGTAAGAAATAAAGATGTTGTTATTCGATGATATTATTCTGGTTTTAAAAATAACAATGATGGGAATACAAATTTAACTTATTATGAAAGTTATGGCGAAAATTCGCGGTGACATTAGATTAAAGCGTTCCGAAAGGAAAATGTCTAATTAGACAAAACACGTTAGAACAGCGAGAAGAAAAATTTAGTTAAGTTAAATTTCTATAAAAAAGAAGAAGGATATCTATACGTCCCTGGAATAGCTAGATTAAGCGTATGAAAATATTTATTGAAATCCGAAAACAAAATTTCAAATACATTTTTATCGAAATCACTTCTTTCAAACTAGTAACCACGATATTTCAAGAACAGTTTGATTAATCAGCCTAAAATTCAGTCAGAATATAAAATGTGGTAGACATGCATTATCACCCAAAAAATTGTACCGAAATTCGAAACACAGAGCAACATTCCGACAAGTCATAATCCCGAAATTCGAATACCGTATTAATTTCACGTGGAACAATTTTCCCGAAATATTGGAAATATGCAATATCCCGAGATTTTATAAACCCGAAATTTATATAGCAAGATAATTTCCCGAAATATAAGAAGTATGCAAAATCCCGAAAAACTATAATTTCAAATCATAATCCTGTTTCCAAACTTCCTAATCTTTGATATTCGGTTAGATTGTCACTTAATTCTGGCGAAGCAAGTCATAGTGCAAAACCACTCAGTGTCGCGGAAAAGAGACTTCGTCCTATTTGAGATAAAAATAAGACTTCCAATTAACACTACAGTGAGATAACATATTTTGAGATAATTTTGGATATTCTAATCGGAATCGATGCTATATATATGGGAAAATTTGTGAAAATTTCTACACCGGCTGTGGTACATATAAATAATGTTAGCTTTGACTTCAATTATCTCGGTTTCGGTACGGTCATTTTTTTCTGATTTCATACGTGTGTAGATCGTGTTTCGAAGCTGTTAATGTTTGAAAAGATTCCGAAGAAAATTAATGAAGTGAATGAAGAGCAACTATCTTAACACGCCGCCGTTGCTGGCCGCGATTTATCCAGCGCGAGTAGTGCATATGACGCGAATGATGAGAGCGACGCGAGAGTGGGAGGCGATGGATCGCGCGCGGAAGAGATGGGTGAAAATTG
Source organism: Dinoponera quadriceps (assembly GCF_001313825.1). NCBI lineage: Eukaryota > Metazoa > Arthropoda > Insecta > Hymenoptera > Formicidae > Dinoponera > Dinoponera quadriceps. The sequence goes on along the minus strand of NW_014557292.1, from coordinate 84,282 downwards.
TTGCGAGTCGGGAGCAAAAAAAAGGGAGACGCAATTGTAAGAATGTGGATTACAATGCGAGCGCAGATGCCGCGTTGGCGAGTCGGGGAGATATAGAAAGGCGACGGTTTGTCTCTGAGGAAAGATCAAACGAACTACGAGGTCGCAAAAGGCTGCTGTATAGTAGCATCCACCACTCTTTTCCAGAAGCCCTTTCTTCGTGCTTCCTGCTGTTCCTATCAGTGCAGCCGCTACCGTCCCTTTGGGCGATCGAACGAACACGGAATCTATTCGCAGAATTGCATAAAGTGTAATATTTCATTTTCTCCTTTGAGCACACCGAGTGAATTATTGTGCACGCTTTTCCATTAGCTCGAAATACTATTACGTTTCCTTGGCGCAAGGGTTGCATCAAGCTCAATTCGAAACGTGTTAAATTAGTAAACGGTGAGCGAGAGTAGTTCTCGATATTGGCGGGATTCGCTCATATTGGAAAATTGCGTCCGCGAAAAATTTCATATACAGCATTAAATCTTTTTTGTGTTTCCAAAAGACGTCGTGCGCGTATGCTCATCAGAGAGAGAGAGAGAGAGAGAGAGAGAGAGAGAGAGAGAGAGAGAGAGAGACAATAGATCGTTATCGTCGGCCTTCGCAATCATACGAGGCGGCGTAACGAGGAAAAGTTGGGGCGAAAATCCAGGGGAGGTTGAACGGTAGGAATAAAAATCAACCGTCCAAATTCGAGCGTTATTCCTTTCATTGTCCGCGCCGTATCTGCGCAAATTCGACCCAGTCCGGTTAACAGTGACTGCAACGGCGGACGCGTGCGAATACGGTGAGAGAAGTTCTCACATATTGAACGCGCTTCTCTTCGAAGGAACTACATGGCCAGCGTCACCGCGTGTACGCGTTGCATTCCGTCCTCCTTTTCCTTCCCTTTGGCCGCGTAGTCGCTCGCCTCGGCGAAGGGAGAAACTAATGCGGATATAAAATATCTCACTTCGACAACGCGGGAGAACAGGGGGGACGAAGGTGACGCACGCTTCGTATCACCGCTTCGCGAAAAATCCGTCCTGTTTCGCCGCCGATGGGCCGAATTAATCACTCATGATGCGCTATCGATCGCCCCTCGTTATTATCGCAATACAGCGTCGGATGAATCATCGAGCGCGTATACAGTATAATAGAACTATCCGCGGTGAAATTTCTGCGCCGCACGGTCTTCGTGCGCGTTGCGATAAACTGTTCATCGAGATTTTTCATCATTTCGCGGCACAACCGCCCGGGCAATGCGTTATCCGGCTCCGAAACCGTTGAAATATGGCTGATGTGTAATTTGAAGAGGGACAGTCGTCGAAATCTCGCTAGCGAAATAGGTCAGTACCTTGGTTAAAAGAGCGAAACGCACGGCTGCTCAGAACGCGGGCGAAATATTCCCACACAACGCACACCCGCCCTGTAATGGGCTGCACTCCGGGAGGCACTCCGGGAAGGCCGAATGTAACTTGCAGGATGATAATCACCGTGTTTTACTGCTAACTGCGTTAACGATATTATGCGCACGATAACGCAGCGAACGGACGGATTGTTAACAAGCTATTCATCTCGAGGGAGCCATTCGTCTCCGATACATCGCTGCTTTTCTCTGCGATAAAGCTAGAAGTACGGGAGCAAAGTTACCGAACGGGGGGAAAGATACCTCCTTCCTACTTTCGTTAGTTAGATATTAACTTGCGCGAAAGCGCGGACTCTATCTCGCAAGCGGGAGACATCGCGCACTGAGGAGATTTTTTTATATTTGTAATTATAATCTACACAGAAGTTTCTCAGGAATTTCCCGGATATACAGCGTAAATTCCGATTGAGATAACCAAAGTTGTTTCAAAATCGATCGTTCCGTTAGGATGCAAATTGAAAATCCCGTTTTCATCTTAAACATGGGATGGAGCCTTTTTCGATGCTGGTTAGCTGCTCGCTGTTGCTTGCTTCATGATGCGTGCGACTATCATCGGACTCGAATGACAGTTTGAACGAATGTCGGATTAGGAAGTTAATAGATGAGTTATATATTTGTTACTATTTTAATATCACTATGCTTAATAACATCCACGTAGTGTGTGTATACGTGTGTGTGTGTGTCTTGCAAAGTGTAAATACTTAAAGTGTTTCATATATTTTGTTCAATTGTAGCGTAAAATAGTAACGAAAATTCTTTGGGAAAACGTCGCGGGTAACCAAACACAGAATCGATTTATGTTTCTCAGAATATTTCCTAGAATCGTATGTTTGGAGCATCACACTTTTGAAACCAGAATCTGAATGGATTTCTCAATTAGAATCTAGAATTGCTTTGGGAAACCGAACTGGATCCCAATTAAATCCCAGAAGAAATTTTCTGCGTGGGAATTACATAAGTGAGTGACAGTCAGGAAAACCATTTTTCTAATAAGTGTTACAGTGACAATAAATAATCTTACCTGCATCTTGCTGTTTTTTAGTTAAAATAAAAAATGTTTTTAGTTAGAATAAAAAAAAAGTCGATATAATTGAGAGCGGAAATTGCTATCATTTTCATGGATTTTCTCTCAGTGTAGCTACGGGGATGTACTTCGAATTTGCATGTTCCGTGCGAATAACCTACCTGTCGAATTTCATCAAACATATAATGTCGAATATTTTCGCGGCGCGATTGGATCGGGAATGATAACGTCATGTATATAAATTACGAAAAAAAAAGTGTGAACGAATCGCCGCGCTTGATTTCCACCGAGTATTCTGAGATCATATCATTCTTGGAATAACGACTATTATCCGACGTATCGAGGGTGGTCGATATGGAGTGGTCAATGCCGACAGATGACGACAAACGATCCCCCCCCCCTACCTCCTTCCTTCCCTCCCTCGACTTTCTTGTGCAACTTCGTGTACATCATGTAATTAAATCGGTTGCGTCTCGAGAGCAAAGAAAACGGCGCCGCAGTCGCATTAAAGAGGGGAAATATCACTGGAACCGTATAGTTTATCTCGAAAGAAGGGAACTAAACAAGGATGGAAAAGCGTCATGGAAATGATCGATTTAATTGGTTATCTGAATCACACGACTCAGACGCCATTTTGTTTAACGACGATAATTAAAAGCATATAATGTATCGGTAAGTTGCCATATTTTTGGTAAAACTACTGCTTTTGGAGAGCTTCTCCAGCGACCTTGACCTTAGCATGTGATAGAGGGCATAATAATTCTCCTGAATAACGAACAATAGGTTTTACCCATCTCTTTCATCGTTTATGAAAAAGTGATTAACAAAAAAAGTGTAGTGAATGAAATATAACTTCTCACAGGTATACAGATTATATGATTTTGCGTTATATCGTTTGCAGAACGTATGTTGTTTTTGACCATCTTTTTGATTTGCACGTGAAATGGCGAGGTTTTGCCCACAACTGTGTGGCTGCGCCCCTCAGACCTCTCTCCAATCGCGGCTTTCCCACCGGGAACTGCGAATAAAACTTCGCCCTCCCCCTGAATCTCTGATTATTTCCAGTTAGGAGTTCTGGGAGCGTATTCCCTGGATGGGGAGGGGGGGGGGGGG